>NC_140172.1:43681608-43722010 GCF_963971535.1 Notolepis coatsorum | reverse complement strand
GGACAGAGAAAGGAAATGTGAGGAGGGAGGGAAGGAGGGAGGGAGGGAGGGAGTGGGGTAGAGCAAAGAAAGGAGGAGGAAATGGGAGTTGCTTGCAGGGCCAGGGGGAGATAGGTGTGCACAGATCTCCTCCATGAGCAGCACAGATGTTGGGCCCCACCTGGGTGGGGGGGTTGCATGGTGAAATTATAGCCTCCCAATTGGGTTGAAGTTAATAATAATGTAAACTGAACTCTAAATGCTTGTCGGCAATAAATATTTCCCCACAATGAATGAAGGAGGTATGGCATGCCATGTACACATACGTTGTATGTCATCTGCTGTGGCCTCTTCAGGATGTGTGTGAGTCACAGGTGCTTGCATGCAGTTTGTGGTTTTCATTAAGATTGATGTTCCTTTAGCATACACAAGTTGTTTCCAATCAATCAGATGTTGGGGGGGCTGAACGATGCCTGCACAGACACAGATCATGTGAGGCAACACCAGCAGATGCAGGGGTGGCTGAAGTAAGGTGTGATAGTGGAGGATACAGCTGGTGAAGCGTTGATGGAGACTCAATCGGTACAGCAAGAAGCAACCAGCAGATAGTAGTAAAATGAAAATAGTTTTTTGGGTGTACAAAGTGGTTTACATTTTACGTGCTTCTCCGGCACCCCTCAATGACGTCGTGATTCGCTCCGCTCTGTTGACGTATTCAGTCACAGTCTCGTTGGTCCCTTCCTCAGGGTTGTCAGTGCTATGTAGAGGGCCATGACTAGGGGTCTTCCTCGCCCGATGAAATGCTCTCTCAGTACCGCCAGGCTTTCTCTGCCTCTGTCTTTAGTGTCGCGGAATATCAGCCCCAGGCTGGTGTCGTCGAGCATCGGCGCTAACTCACAGTACGCGCTGGCATTCCGTTGGTCGTCCAGGCTTGCTCTTCCGCGGTCAGTTCTCCCGTGGGGGCCGTCAGGATCGTCTCCTTCAGCCCGTACCGTGCATGTAGCATAGCATGCGCTCCTCCCAGAGTTCATAGTTCTCTGCTTTTCCATTGAATGGTGGCCCTTTGTTCCTCCCTCTGGCCGCCACGCGTTCCAAGGTGGGGTTCTCCCCTTCGCCTCCGCCGTGCTCAGCATGCTCCGTCTCCCTCGGCGCCGCCTCCTCTGGGCTCTTGGTCGCTGCCTTCCAGCGACTCCCGGCTGCTGCCTTCTTGGCTCTCCTGTGGGTCTTCTTGGCTTTCATCCTCTTCGTTAATGGTATGCTTAGCTTTTACTCTTGTTGGCCTAGCGACTAGCCACGCAGTGCTCCCGGTGCTATCCTAGCTTATAACTTCAGCTAAGCTTACTACAGTACCTCCACTATTTCGCCCCGGCGTTATCTGGGCCCATTACCTGTTAACAGAACTCAGTTTAAGGCGACAATAATGTGGTCAAGAGGCATGGTTTCTATCTTGTGCCTGAACTGGTGTGGCTTCTTTTATTCTTTTATTCATGTCAGCAGCAGTAGTAGTACAACTCTTCTCTCTCTGAGAGACATTGGGGGAGAGAAAGAAGGGGAAGGAGACACAGATACTTACACTCGCCACCTGGTAGTACTCCAGAGTGTCTCCGCCTAGAACGCCCTCCAGTGGACATGCAGTTAGACAGTTACTAACAATCCTACACAGAGCCTCTACCTTCAACAAGTCATTTAGCTGATGCTTTTATCCAAAGCGTTGTTATTGCTGTTATAGATTTGCCTGTCCTACTGCCTTAGCCAAACTCGATCCGCTTTACCATGCCGCTCTGAGATTTATCTCCAACTCACCATATAGGACGCATCACTGTACACTTTATTCACTAATTGGTTGGACTTCACTGGCTACACGCAGGTTGCTGCACTGGTATGTTTTTTATACAGTGTAAGGCTGTTCTGGGTAAACTTCCAAGAACTTCAAAACTCAATCTCAGATCCAGCACCTGGATGCGCTTTAAAATACCGCCCGTGTGGACTGAGGCAAGTAAAAGAAGTGTAAGGGTCCACCTATTCTTGGACCCTCTCCTCCGGTCTGTACTCCTCAGAGGCCCCCATCTTTGCACATTATCTCCCATGGTCTTCCTCCACCTGCTGGACAATTCTCTACATTGCACCTTGTTCATTTATATCTGCTCAATATCTTGAGAACCTTGTTTACCGCCTTAGTGGCCTTGCCTGTTATTCTGTTGTTTGCATTGTTTCCCTTGCCTTAGTCTTGTGTTGTTCAGTGTGGGTATTTTGTATTTTGGCCCTGTGTTGTATTGTGTTCTAGTCTAGTTTATTCCCCAGTGTGTTTGGCCTTGTGTTTTCCTGTACCCCTGTATGTTAGTTCTACCTTCCCTCTCAGGTGTGTCTTGTTACCAATTACCCCCTTGTGTAAATCAGCCTAGGTATTTATGCCTGTGTACCCCTTGTCTCCCTGTGGCATCATTGCGTTTCCTGCCTTGTTCCCTGTGGTCTGTTCCTTCCGTTTGCGGAATAGTTCTTGTCTCCCTGTGTATCCTGGTTCTCTCACCTGGTAATGTTTTTGCACTGTGTGCCTTTCCAGCTTTGCTGTATTTAGTTTTCGTTTGTTTTCTAGTTTCTCAGTTTAGTGTCGCTACTGTTTGTTTTGGCTTTCTTTATTTTTGAAGTGTCTCTCCTGCGAGTATTTGCAGCACCGTCTTGTGACGTGTTATTGTTTTGTACATTTTTGGAGACTTGCTCTCACCTTGCTTTTCATTTTCCAAGTATCTCGAATTAAAGGAGCAGTGCTCATATTCGACAATCTACATCTACCTCTCCCTCGTCTCTGTTTGCGTTTGGGTCCTCTGCCAACACAATCCTTAACAAGAAGCCTATTTTATTTTGGTCCTTGGTCCTGGAATGACCTCCAGACACGTCTCAATTGGAAATCCTTGCCACCTGCTGCTCCTGCTTTGATGTTGAATTTAAAATGTTGGTTGATTGTTATTGTTTTATTGTGCTTGTATTTATTTATTTATTTATTTTTAATTATCTTTTTATTAGCGTTTTTCACAGTTTTTTCTGGCCACGCAGGACCGACAGAGGAGAGAGGGAGAACGGGAGGAGAAGCAGGGAGGACATGTGGAAAATGGCCACCGGGACTGGGAAGCGAACCTGGAGCGACCGCTTCGCGACTCAGCACGCTATGGTGTGCTACTGGAGCACCCTGTGCTTGTATTTTTTTAAGCTGAATTTGACTTTTCATTTAAAATTTCGGTTGTATGGTTTGATTGATTGATTGAAAACTTTATTGCAGAATGGGTACAATACAGTACGGCTCAATACAAAACTAACTGCTAAGAGGATGCAGACTAGAAAAATACTTTTGTCTTGTTTACATCAGGGTCCTCCATTTTCAACTCATCATGACATTTATAACATACATGACAAACAGATATACAGAACTGTGTAGTAAAAAGAGTTAATTAAAATATATACATCCGAAGGGGAAGAAACTGTACATTGGTGGTGGGGGGGGGGGGGGGGGGGAGGATTTGGAAATTTACAGGGGCCAGTTTCTAATTGCAGCCACCCATAGGTGGTCTTTGAGAGCGGTTTTGAAGGAGGGTAGAGATTCACATTCCTTCACGGTTTTGGGTAGGGCGTTCCACATTATTGTTGCGTAATTGCTAAACGTGTTTAGTCCCTTGTTTGAGCCGAATCTGGGTTTAACATGATCTGTTGAGCTCCCTCTGGTGTTGTGGGCGTGGAATTCACTGACCTTTGGGAAGTATTTCTACATGTACATGGGTATCCCAGAGGTGTAGTGTATCTTGTAGACCAGGCCCATTGCAAGTTGCTGTACTCTGTAGTCTACTCTAAGCCATCCTAGGTTGTCAAAATGTGGAGGGGTAAGGTGGGTTTTGTGAGTAAGGCCAAGCAGTAGTCTGACCAGTTTGTTTTGTGATGTTTTTTAAGGGCCTTTGAGGTGCTTTGGTACCGTGAGCAGGGTGCGATCCACGGGGGGAGCTGGGTGAGCTATAGCTCCCCTAGATCAGACATCAGCTCCCTTGGGGGTCTCTAAATTACTGAAAATAAATGCTACTTTTGCCATGCATTTCTAATTTTTCTGTAATTATCTGTATCATCATCGTGTATAATGATACAATTATGCTATTTTGATGTATCATTAATGATTTGCGCACTAATTCACTGTAATAGACAATAGCATAAATATGCACTGCAGATATACCCTATATCGGCACTGCAGATTTACCCTACTCGTAATAGATGGCAACATGCTATTCTTGCGTTTACCATTCGGAGCGTGGCGGCGCTGCAGCCTGCAGGCACAAATCAAACTTCATCAAACAAGCGTAATGTCGAAACTTAGTTAAATGAAATATCAAAGAAGTAAGCCTTCTTTTACAAAGAATGCGAAGCAGCCTGCTGCGGGGACTACTTCTGTGACATGCAGATTTTGAGAATTGGGCAGATCTTCACCATCAGGTGGGTGGCGATAATGTTGCATTTGCCTACTACTATAATAATGTTAGACTCAATGTGTTTGGTCGTGGACTTGTTGTTCGGTATTGGTTCATCCGTGTGTTTATGTGTAAATAGGACTGTTGTGTGTGAATTTTTGTGTTGGATCAGAGGGGTTAATCTGAGCATGTGTATTTTAATATGTGCGTCTCCATCATGCCTGCAGACCTGTGTGGTGTGGACTATGTGTGGTTCTGTAACGTTACTCATACCCAGAGTCATAGTTCATACCTATAGCCTAATAGGGCCTGTGTCGACCGGGGACGTTTTATGAGTTGTCAGCTCCTGTCTGTCATTAATTTCTATGCCACAGACGCTGCCGGAGCGTTCCTTTTCCCAGCGCCGCGCCTCGCGTTTTTGCTGCAGTCGCGAGACCCAGGAAAAAGCGGTCTGAGCTCTTTTTTTTTTTTTTTTTTTTTTTTGTGTGTGTGTGTGTGTGTGTGTGTGTGTGTGTGTGTGTGTCCCCACACCCGGGAGCTCCCCCGAAAATCATGGTATGGATCGCACACTGACCGTGAGGTGCAAGCATAGTCGTAGTACCCTTGAATGAGTGCTCTTCTTAGAGTCTTCAGGGTATTCTTGCTTACCAGAGAGCAGATCCAGTACAAGAATCTTGTTCGTTGGTTGACTTTTTTGATTACATTGGTTGCCATTTTGTCACAGGGAAGATTTTCCTCTATGATGGAGCCCAGGTATGTAATTTCATCTTTCCTTGTGGCAATATTGTCACCCACATAACAGAGAAGCCGTTGGCCTTGCTGAGTTTGTTATTTGATCCAAAGAGAATGGACTCTGTTTTACCTAGGTGTAATGATAGTTTGTTATCCCCGAGTCAGGCGCAGATTCTGCCGGGTTCAGAGCTGAGGGCTTTTTCAACCTGTAACTTGTCCCTGTCAGAGACCAGCAGGGCTGAGTCGTCCACAAACAGGAACAAGTTGCAGTCACAAGCTGATGACATGTCATTTGCATAAATTAGGAACGGTCCTAGTATGCTTCCTTGTGGAACACCGCAGCTCACTGGGAGGGGGGGGGGGGGGGGGTAGTGTACCGTTTACCACCATCTGTTCCCTCCCCTCCAGGTAGGATTGCATTCAGCTCACTGATGAACTATCAAAACCAATAGCTTTTGTGCAGTCTCTGGTCGAGGGCGGAGCGTTGGGAAAGGGCCGCCCCCACTCCGGTGCTTGAGGCGTCTACCTCCACCACGAACTGGCGGGACGTGTCCGGCTGAACGAGGATGGGCGCGGAGGTGAAACGCTGGCGTAGCTCGGCGAAGGCGGAGTCCACTCTGTCCGACCAGACGAAGGGCACGGAAGGCGAGGTGAGTTGAGTCCCTGATGAAACGCCGGTAGAAGTTAGCAAACCCCAGGAAGCGTTGGAGCTGCTTGACGTTGGTGGGACGGGCCAGTCAGTCACCGCCTTGATCTTCTCGGGGTCCGCCCGGATCTTGCCGCCCTCGATGATGTAGCCGAGGAACCCGATGGAGGAGACGTGGAACTCACATTTCTCCGCCTTGACGAACAGCTTGTTCTCTAGTAGGCGCTGGAGGACCCGGCGGACATGCTGGATGTGCTCCTCCATGGAGCGGGAGAAAATCAGAATGTCGTCCAGGTAGACAAAGACAGAGCGGTTCAGCACATCACGGAGAACGTCATTGACAAGGGCCTGGAAGACAGCAGGGGCGTTGGTCAACCCAAAAGGCATCACCTTGTACTCAAAGTGGCCGAGCGGGGTCTTGAAGGCCGTCTTCCATTCGTCTCCCTCCCGGATGCGGACCAGATGATAGGCATTTCTGAGATCCAACTTTGAGAAAATGGTGGCGCCTTGCAGGGGTTCGAAAGCAGAGTTAATCAAAGGCAGGGGTAAGCCCGCGCCGACAGGAGAGGAGGAGGGGGTAATAATGCCCGAGGCCAGGGACTCGTGGACGTACTTCTCAATAGACTCTCTCTCTGGGCGTGAGAGGTTAAACAGGCGGCTAGCGGGGAGCGGGGCTCCCGGGAGCAGGTCTATAGCACAGTCGTACTGGCGATGAGGAGGTAGGGAGAGAGCTTGTTGTTTGCTAAATACAGCCTCTAGGTCAGGGGTGGGCAATTATTTTTCCCGGGGGGCCGAATGAGCAACTGAAAATATGTTGGGGGGCCGGGCCAAAATTCCAAACTCAATTATGCATAATATACATTTTATTTCTATACAAAAAGCAGTAAATGGCATTGTTTTGACCCCTGGTAAGAGTGTATGTTATTATTTGGCAATTAAAAGGTGAGGTTATAGCTTTCAAAAATATCATTTATTCAAATAGAATTTATTTCCAAAATGATAAACAAAATGTGAAACATTAATAACAAAGGGAATTTTGAGTTTCATATACTATTGAAACAAGGATTTTCTTAGCTTTCTAAAGACATCACATCATCTTATAGCAAAAATAAACAAGACATGTCACTGAACTGTGTAAAGAAAAGTGTCCCAGTTTTGTAGCCTTTTTTACTTTACATGCCTATATTAAACATTTAATGTTTTCTGTGCAAAAAAAAGAAAAAAAAATATCAAGTGTCACATTTCACTTGTTATATTTCCACATTTTAGTGTTCATCAGTTCTTTTTTTTCATTCAGTGTGAGAAATCCAGTCTCTGTTGAGCTTTAACAAGTCCATCAAAGTCAGGTTGCATGTCTGAGGTGGAGATGCGAAGCACAGCTGCCAGATGTTCATCAGTGAGAGAGGATCTGTACCTGGACTTGGTAAACGTCATGACTGAGAATGTCTGTTCACATATGTAGGTGGATCCAAAGAGAACCAACATCTTCTGAGCATGTCTCCTAAGCGTATACTGTGCGTGTGAACGTTGACATGAAAAAAAAAAAGTAAAAAAATTAAATAAAAAAAATTAACATTTTTTTTTTTTTTTTTTTTTTTTTTTTATTATCATGTAATCTTTCGCGGGCCGGTCAGAATCATCCCGCGGGCCGGATCTGGCCCGCGGGCCGTACAATGCCCAGGTCTGCTCTAGGTCGTGGTAAATTGGAGGAACAGTCGAAAGGTCAACAGGTTCGTTGGGAACGGGAGAACCAGTGGCCCCCAGTGGTGACCGCGCCGACCGGAGACAAGAGGCGTGACAGTGAGCACTCCAGCTCGTGACTGAGCCCGTTGGCCAATTTATTACAGGGTTGTGTAGCTTTAGCCAAGGCATGCCGAGAACGATTGGGTTATGGGGGGAATCAGTGAAAACGGATCTCCTCGCTATGATTCCCGGAGAGTTGAAGGCGGAGAGGCGTGGTGTGGCGTGTTATTTGCGAGAGCAACTTCCCGTTTAGGCCTTGGGCATCTCGGGGAATGGGTAAGGCGTCGGTGGCAATGTGGTAGTGGGACACTACCCCAGCTTGATGTTTTCGTCTGCGCCCGAGTCGACCAGCGCGGACAGAGGGAGGGATTGACCGTTGTGGTAAAGCGTGGCACTGAATTGCATATTCGGACCGGAACTGGGAACCAATTTAAGGATTGTGCATGTGCCCAGCGTCACAGCCGAGCCCCGTCGTTTGGGCAAACCGAACATGAGGCGATGGAGTGGCCTAGTTGCCCGCAGTACAGACATGCCCCTGACCTGAGTCTGTGACGGCGTTCGCGGAGAGGAAGGCGAGAGCGGTCGAGGTCCATGGGCTCCGAATCGTCGGTTCTGCGGTGCTGCAGCGGGACACTATTAACGGGACGCTCCTGCTCAGCGGCCCTGCGGCTCTGCAGCGGGACGCTGTTGACGGTGCTGGCCTTTTCACGGCGGCGTTCCCGGAGACGCGTGTCCAGCTCTCTGGCGAAGTTAATCAAGTTGTCAAGGGAAGTAGGCCTCTCCTTCGACGCCAATTCGTCCTTTAGAACTTCGCTGAAGCCCTGGCGAAAGGCTCCGCGTAATGGTTCATCATTCCACTGGGAACCCGCTGCCAGAATACGGAATTCAATAGCGTACTCGCTCACACTACGGTCTCCTTGGTGGATGGTAAACAAGGCGGCCGTTCTATCCAAACCACCGGGAGGATGGTCGAAGACCTTTTGCATGTCTGCGATGTACCCGGAGTACGAATTGCAGAGGGGGGAATTACTGAAGCGGAGGGCTGTCGCCCATTCTAACGCGGGCCCCATCAGCAAACCAGACAGGTAGGATATTTTGGATTTGTCGCTCTGGAATGTTAGAGGTTGTTGCCCAAACACTAAATAGCATTGGAAGAGGAAGGCACGACATTTGGCAACGTTTCCGTCGTAACGCTCTGGCGAGGGTACGTGAGGTTCCCGGGACTGGGATACTACAGGTGGGGATACCACGAGTGGAGAGACAGTAGGCGGAATTGGCTGGGCCGTTAAATATGCTTCGAAACGCTCAAATCGTTTGTCTCGCTCCGCGGCGCTGAGAGTGAGAGCGCTGAGTTGGGCAATAGTCTCATCCAGTATCTGTGAGTGTTGATTTACCAGACTGGCGTGTCCGTTGACGGCGGCCTGGATGCTGGTGCTACATTCACCGGCCTCCTGTGCTGCTGAGTCCGACATCATGGTTGCAGTGTTCTGTGAGGATGGGGGGTTCTTGCAGAGCCCAATAGCAAAACACAGGAGGAGAGAATGGAGCGGTTTAGGGTTCTTTAATTATTCTTCCCAACCAAGCAGAGTATAACAGGAATGTGAAACAGGAATGTGAACAACACGGAGGTTATAATGTTCTTGGGGGGGGAGAAGAATGAGAGCAGGTGCACTCCAGTGCAGCTGTCGGCAGCGAGAGAGAGAGGACACAGGTCTTGCGCTTGAGAGCGAGCAGGAGTCCTCTTTGTGGGGCTCGAGACGTCAGGGTGGAAGGACGCTGGGGCTCGAGACGTCAGGGTGGAAGGACGCTGGAGCTCGAGACGTCAGGGTGGAAGGACGCTGGAGCTCGAGACGTTAGGGTGGAAGGACGCTGGAGCGAAGTCCTCGGTAGGCAGTTTAACACTGCGACGTTGGATGACGGGTTCTGCCAGTTGAAGTAGGGAACGCTTGATGAGGTGATCTCTTGCAGCCGCGCTGATTGCTCCTCATCTGGCAGACACGAGCTCTGATCGTGACAAAAACGTGCTTTTGGTAACGATCACCGTTTTGAGTTAAAACGACCCCCCCCCCCCCCTTGATGATTTTGTGAAGACACATATGTACACATATATACCTTTGATTTGGGAGTATTTGGGGGTTGAGGCGAGCAACCAGAACGATTTGGGCATATTGCATATAACGCGCCATATCTCACGATCTATGAAAAAAGACTGGATTATTTTGGAAAGGGGCGATGTTTAGCGTGTAATAGTGCACAAACTACTGTATGTAGAAATTAACTTTTTAGTCAGTGATGGACTATGAACAATGCCTGTCAAATGAGCCATACTATTGTCTCCATAGCTATAATACAGAACACACGATGGGTCTGCAAACATCGCTAAAATTCTAAATAACGCTGGCGCCAGGCAGTACAGATGGGGAAAGTGGGTAGCGCCCAATGAGTTAATGGAGCGCATAACATAAAGAATAATAAGGAGCATTTGAGTATGAAAAATATCTGTGTCCATCTCAATATCCGTGCTTTCTCGAATTCACATACAAATTCTGGCTCATTCCTAGGACCTGTCATAGTCAAATAAAATCACATTTATTTGTAAGGCCCGACAACACACGTTAATGTCCCCATGGGCCGGACACGTCTTCTTTAACTGTTTCAGCGCCAATCATGAAAAAAGTCAGGTTATCTCGCCAGCGGTTGAGCGCCAATCATGAGAAAAGTCAGGTTTTAATCGTTATTTATTTTATTCGCTATATCCATAAATTTTTCATCCATCCAGCCTGACGTTATCATTGGGAATGGGTCTGAGCTCGCAAAAGGCCAATACCGCCACCTAACGCCTTGTGGCCGGTATTGCACATCATTGGAATCCCTCTGGCTGGGACTGTGCATCGATCTAAGAACTCCGGTCCAGGTTTTCCTTCTCTGGCAAGAGTAACGTTATAACACACAGATTGGGGGACACTGGAGCAGCATGGATTCATGTGTTTTGGTTGAGAAACGTTGGATCAATAAACGTGATCAATATTTGGAATGGCGATCAGGAATTGGATTCATCTTTTTGCAGTACATCAGATGTGAGGTAAGGACTCTATTGCCCCTTTTCCACTGCATGGTACCTACTCGACTCTACTCTACTCTACTACAGGTACTTTTTGGGTACTTTTTGGGTATTTTTTTAGTCCCTGCTCTGTCGAGGTTCCAAGCGAGTAGAACTGGTACCAGAAAAATCACGTGAAACACTGCATAGCCCATAGCCACGTCGCCGCTCCCCAGCCACGACGTGAGCCAGCAGTAGCCACCACACAAAATCTTTATGGTGAATCTGGAACCTGCAGAATATTATTTACGTAGTGTTCGCTTGTATTCAAGCTACAACCCCTGTCCTACCACACTGACCGGTCCTGTATAGCTTACCTTATTAACTTGATGCGGGGTCAGGCTCTCTCGTGGTTACCTGCGGTCTGGGAGGAACAATCCTCTTTATGCAACTTTTTTCCAGACTTCATTGAGGAGATGCATAGAGCCTTCGACCATAGCCGGAAAGTGAAGGAAGCATCCCGGAGACTGCATTCGCTGCGGCAGGGCAGCCGTTCGGTAGCTGACTTCTCCATCGACTTCCGCACTCTCGCAGCTGAGAGCAGATGGAGAGATGACGAGGCGCTGCAGAAAGTTTTTTTTACAACGCAATGAATGATCCTGTGACGGATGCGTCTGTGTGTGTACTTAAGATTATTGGTTGTTCAGTTTAGTAGAGATGTTGTATGTTGTGTGTTTATTAGATTAATCTGAATTTAAGATATTATTTAGTCAAATATTAATTATATTAATTACCCTTCAATGTGTGCCTGGCCAGGACCCATATATATATAGCTTGAGTTATCATTTGTGTGTTGGCTTCCTTTCAGTTCAGGTCTGTTTTATCCTTCCTTCTATTTTTTGGGCCCATTTATATTCTGTTTGAAATTATGTATTTGTTAACCCTTTGTTTTGGTAAATAAAACCCCATATTTTTGCCTGCACCACTATATCCTCATCTGTTCTGGCTGCTTGGTCCATCACTGATTCCATAAAGGAGGAATTAGTTTCCCATGCGGCAACCTCCAGCCTCAATAGTCTCATAACGTTAGCCATCCGTATCGATGATCGACTCTGTGAATGACAGAGAGAGAGGACCAGACATTCAACGTACAGTACACCTCCATGCCCCGCTACCTAGCACTGCTTTTTCGCCGAGAGGAGATGACAGCTCCCGACACAGAACCGATGCAACTCGAAGGTACTTGGGTGACAATGGAGGAGCAAGCATCTGAACGAGAGGCGATGCTTGTATTGTGGTCAACCTGGTAATTTTCTACCTAACTGTCCTATGCCTCCAGTAAAAGAGCCGGCTCAATCGTTGTAGGAGAGATACGTTCAAGCCGTGCTGAAGTAATTTCTCCTGATAACTCACGTCCTTTAGTTTCGGTGGTCCTTGTTAGATATTTAGTATCTCTTCATTTAAGAACGACTCAGTATTTAAACAATAGTCTTTTATTGTATCGTCCGTTCTCGTGCTCCAGCACTCGACTTACTCTCAGTCTGCAAACTCTGGAGTGCACGCACAGTGTCAGCTCCTATGACGTAACCACGTAACAGCGTGGTACGTCCATACACAACATCCCCTCCTTACTAGGACATAAACTCCAAGGTACCATACAGAAATATGTGTGAATTCAATTACTTTTTCACTTACAGAATACACTTCAATTCTGTTAAACCTGTTATCAAAAATAAACAAAGGTTCACCATGAACAACACTCCACCTTGAAATTAGTGAATGCATGTAAATATCATTGAACATGAATAATAATGCATAACAATAAATGGCACCCACTCTTTTTTTTTCTTTTTGTGTGTGTGCCAGACAGGCTCATTTTACTTAATGACAAAATCCATCAATCTCTGAGGCATTTTGGTCTGCCTGTGGGATCTCTCATACCTAGCCATAGGCGGTGTGGCTTTGGGTGGGGACACCCTAGTGTGAGTCTCTGCATCGGACTCTGTGTCAGGTGTGCTTTCTTTCTCCTCACCCTCAGTCCATGTTAATTGCGTCTTGCTGGACGATTGTGGAGCAGGATCCTCTGTGTAGTACCTTTTGACGAACGTAGTGTTCCTGGAATAGGTCGCTCCACTTGGTGATTGGACAACCACATTGTTCCCATCTTTACTGATAACCTTGTGTGGTGTCTTGTCAAAGGCTGTTGTAAACTTATCTGTTTTGTTTTGTTTGAGTAAGACTTGGTCTCCCACTGACACATCAGAGTATTTTGCTCTGTTCTTGTTGTCAGTGTACAGTTTTGACTTTCCTTTTCTCTCGGCGTCAGTGTCTCTGACCTCCAGGTCTCTTTGTGGTGTCATGATGTCCGGGAGCTTTCCTCTGATCTTTCTCTTGAACAGGAGCTCTGCAGGACTTTTCCCTGTTGTGGAGTGATCAATAGACCGGTAGATAGTCACATACTTGCGTAGCTCCTTCTTCCAGTCCAGCCCCTCAGACTGTGCGATGCGAATCCTCTTCATCAGTGAAGCGTTTTGTCTCTCCACCTCCCCATTGGCTTGTGCCCACTTGGGTGTGGTTTTCACATGCTCAATTCCGTTCTCCTGGCAGAATGCTTGAAACTGGGCAGACATATACTGTGGTCCACAGTCTGACCGTATGGAAATAGGTAGTCCATGTCTGCTGAAGATATTCTCCAGGCTGTTAATGACCTTTTCAGCAGTGGTCGACTGCAGGATATCGTACTCGTAATACCGGCTGTAGTAGTCTATTACAACTAATATCGAGTGTCCTGTCGGTAATGGACCAAGTAGGTCAGTGGCTAAGTCCTGCCACGGCCCATCTGGAAGTGTTGTAGGTCTCAAGGGTTCAGGCACATCAGGCCTCGACACTATTTGGCATCCGTGACATGACCTCACATACTTCTCTGCTGCCTTATCTATACCTGGCCACCACACTTTACTCCTGAGGTGCTGCTTCGTACCTACAACCCCCAAGTGTCCCTCATGAGCCAACTCCAGGGCTCTGTCTCTGAGTGCATGTGGCAGTACAATGCGTGTCCCTCTCAACACCAACTGTCCAATTACACACAGTTCATATGCAATGCGTGCATACACTTGGCATTTGTCAAAACATCCACTCTGTATTGCACTTCTCAGGTCACTGAGTTCCTCATCGGTTGCAGAGGCTTCCTCTACCTCCCTGGTAGTCAGTGCTCGTGGCGTAGCGTGTGTGGCTACAAACCGCACGTATTCCTCCACTCCGTGCTTGTGGTTTCCGTCTGTCGTGCTTTCTCCCGGCAGTCGCGACAGTGGATCTGCAATGTTGTCCTTTCCAGGTATGTGGATTATTCTGAACTCATTTGCTTTTGGTGCAACTACCACAGGGTTCACCCACGGTGTAGGTCCCTCAACCTTCTCCATAATGTCCATGTCTAGCAGCTGATTTACTTTCTTCTCTACTGCTTCCCTTAGGTGAAATGGCACCCTCCTCAGGGGTTGTGCCACTGGTGTTACACTCTCATCAATATGCAAACTGATTTGCTTTGTGTTTAGTTTACCAACACCTTTAAACAGTTTGGGGTATTGCCTCTGTATTTCAGATTTAGCATCTGTCACTGCTGCTATGTTTGTGCCCACCCTCAGTACACCTAGCTCAATAGCAGTCTTCCTGCCTAGCAGTGGCTCCCCCCGTCCCTGTATTACAGTGAACTCTGCCTCAGTGTCACACTTTCCCACCTTAACATGACATTTGAATATACCCATTACTGGAAAAGGCACCTTGGAAGAGTATGTATACAGCGGTTTGTTAGCTGCCTTGGTAGAAACACACTTAATATTTTTACTCTTAAGCATTTTCCATGTGTTCTCATCTACAATGTTACTTGATGCACCTGAATCGATTAGCATAAGTAGATCTACTCCCCCAACATCAAACGTGACCCTCTCAGTATTTCAATCATCTTCCTGACCAACCTCTCCCAGAAGCAGTCGCATATATATCTCCTCTCCCACCCTCCAGAGAACACCTCAAGGCCTCTCTCTTATCCGCTTGGAGACGTCTGTACCAGCCCTCTACAGCTCCTTTTTCCCCAGAGCCTGGATCTGCCCTCGCTGGAGACGCTCGGCTGTTTTTGACCTTTTTGTTCTTTTTCTTTTTACAGCAGAATCCTCAACTCGACTCGACTTTTGACCGTAATATGGATCTAATAAGCTGGGCTTTTACAGCGATTGATCGCATATTCTCGACGAGGATGCAGAATGCGGATGACCCATTATGCCCTCTTGGGAGCTATCAGGCGGGATACACCATAAATTCACCTGGCTCGCGATATGCTTTTTCCCGTTGGAGATAAACTACGTTGAGGACGTATATCTTCTGATTGTCATGCTGCTCGGCTTGGGCTCCGTGAGCTGTTGGATCTGGTACTGCCTGAATCTAATTCGGAAGAAGTTGATTCCCATGGCCAGGGATATGGCCGGGATCAAAGACAACCAAATGGAACTGTACAAAAGGATCACTGACCTCAATGCCCTGCGGGGGGATGAACAACTGAGCTCCAAGACCATGTTGGAACGGTGCGAAATCTACCACGTAGATGAACAATCGTGCTTGAAGACAATTCTTGAGAGACTTGCTTCTAACCACGCAGAGGAACTGTCGCGGTCTCAGGCCATTCTGGACATCACGTCGGAAATTAGGGACGTGAAAATAAAGATGCCACCGTACCGTGCTAATAGGGGGTACGATGATGGTGACGATGATTAAACTAAATTGACCCAATTCTGACCATATGCAGCAATCTGCCTTAAGCTGCATGTATCACCCCCCCCCTCCCTTATCCCATTCTGCTGTGAAACTAAACCAAGGCCGAGGTCAGCGCGGGGGAGCGATTCCGGAGGGACGATTCTGGGAAAGGAGGACCGAGCTGTGCTGTCTGGAGGCAATAAGATTGATGAGGCCCCCGCCCCTCCCCCCTCCCTCCACCCCCATTCTCTACCCACCCCTACCGTCGCGAGTACATCTGGCGCCCATGCCTCTCTAGGACGGCAGCCTCTGACGCGCGTTGGTGGGGGCCCTTAGTCTGCTTCATTACCAAATTCCTGTCCCCCAGTCTCCCCCATCCCTCCCCTCCCTTCATCCCTCCCTCCCTCCCGTCACTGGTGCGACGATATCTTGTTTACTACTCGGTGTTGTTGCTGCCGACAATCGCATACGGCGTCTCGGGCTTCCTGTAGATGACATATGTCAACAAATGTACATGTCTGTTGAATTTATGCTGTGCCGTTGTTACTGTAAAAAATGTAATGATTGTGATGTTGTTATTATTAATGAGACGTTGAGCTGTATGTGTGTGTCATTGGAATTTCCCCAAGGGGATTAATAAAGTATATCTTATCTTATCTTATTATCTTAACCACAAATGCATAGTCTCTGTTCCCAGTGTTCTGGTCCTCAGTTTCAACACATCTCACAGTCTGTCTTTCTTTACCTTTGGATTTACAGACTTTGGCATAATGGCCTTTTCCATTACACTTCCTGCATGTCTGTCCTTTTGCAGGGCATGCAGAATCGTTGGCCAGATGATCCCCGTGTCCACATCTGTAGCACACTTTATCTGATTTGGATTTCTCTTTTCCTTCTCCACGATCTCCACGAGGCGATGGTTTCCACTTCTGGAATTGGCCCTCTTTCTTGAAGACACGGTTCACCGTCTCTCTCCCCTCAGCGCCGTCACTCATCTTCATCGCCGCCATTTGCAGCTCCACTCTTTCACACTGCGACGCTATTTCCAACGCACGCGGCAGCATAAGTTATGGTTCCTCCAGTAACTTTCTCCGTACATAGTCCGACGTGCCCCTGCTCAGCACCGCATCCCTTATTTGATTGCTAATGTCCGCAGCAAATGCACAGTCTCTGGCAGCCTGACGAAGCCTCGTCACAAACTGCTGTACAGTTTCACCTGGTTTCTGTGATACTTGGTAGAAAGCCTGGCGCGCAAACGCAGTGTTTACCTGCGGCACAAAGTAGTTATTTAGCGCCTTAACAGCTTTAGCATAGTCCGTAGGTCCTCCCCCGTCGGGCAATGTAGCGAATATATCTTGTACGTCTGTACCTGCATGATGTAAGAGCATAGCCCTTCTTCTCTGTCTCACTGTGGCGTCCACACCGACAGACAGAATCATCCCTTTCCCGTCAGCGTACAGCTCAAACGCCATTAGCCACCTGGTCCACCTCGGTCCCAGTGTAGCCGGCTCATTGTAGCATTCAAACTTCGGCACGTTGTCCATGTTCTCTTCTCAACACCGTGATAACTCTACTCTTCGGAGTTTATCCTCGTCGCCATTGTTAGATATTTAGTATCTCTTCATTTAAGAACGACTCAGTATTTAAACAATAGTCTTTTATTGTATCGTCCGTTCTCGTGCTCCAGCACTCGACTTACTCTCAGTCTGCAAACTCTGGAGTGCACGCACAGCGTCAGCTCCTATGACGTAACCACGTAACAGCGTTGTACGTCCATACACAACAGTCCTCTGGTGGCAATCCAAGTGATACACTCTCCCGGCACTTATCGACTCCAGAGCCGATGAGAGTTTCCTGGACCGCTCATTGGCAGAGAAATTGGGCATCGTGACAGAGCCCGTCGACCCCCCTCTGCGGGCTAAAGCCCTCAATGGTCAGCCCCTTACTCTGATCGATCATATGAATGAATTTATTTAAACAGCTGTTAAAATACACAAAGGATTTAAAACCCAATTGGAACCACAACCATTATCACACAATAAAGTCAGAGACTTATTTCCATTGTGGTCCTCCTCTGTCACAGCAATAGTCGGCACAGGTAGGTATCAGCAAGGTGCAGAAAACACATTAAAACAACATTTCATTCTGTAAAACACTTAAGATAAAAAATACATAAAACTCTTACACTACAATATAAAACAACACATATACAAAATAAACTGCTTATGTTTAAAATTGTCGGGCGGCTAGGCAACCATCCCTTCACTGCTCTTTTAAAATGCCTAATGGTGACAATTTCTTTTATCTGAGATGGTAGCTGGTTCCATTGAATAGCTGCTGAATACTGAAAGGTATTTTTCCCAGCCTCACTCTTAATCCTACAGGGAGCAATATCTGTTCCACTTGCTCTGGTGGCATAGCCATGAGTCTCCCTGATGAGTTTAAAGGTCCCCTATTTTGCTATTACTTTCACTATTTGGTCAAATTTACACAATTCCTGTGAGTCTATGGAACACATCTGTACGTTTTTTAATGCATTGTTTTGTATTTCTAATCAAGTACTTTCAAGCAGCATTTTCTGCATTCAAGATTCCAAGCTGTTTTTGGCTGGGCTCCGCCCATACTAGCAATGCTGTGAGGGCTGGCCCAGTACTGCACGCTTCCAGGTACCAATTACCATCACTCACCTGAAAGGAGTTTCAAATCAGCTCGAAGGGATCCCTTATATACACAGGGTTTCTGTACATTCAGTGTCGGGTCGTTTTGCTCACCACCACCTGCTGCTTGTTCCTCCCGTGTTGTTTCTCCATTGTTTCTCCAGTACGTCCTTGGAAGTCGCCACTGTTACCCCTCTCTGCCTCCGTGGACCCGTGCCTCATTTCTCCCTTTGCCCTTGGTGAGTTTTTGGAAGTATATATATATTTTTTTTAATTTCTTTATTACAGGAAAATAAAGTATTGAACATTTCAATTATAAATATTGTACATTTTCCATCTTTTTTTCTTTTTTTCCCTTTCATTTCCCCTTCCCCTCCCTCATTCCCACCCCATCCCCCCCCCACACCGAGGTTGTTGACAAACGCATCTGCAAAACAGACAAACACATAGCATAGATGATGCTGGGAAAGAAAAACAACAACAATATCAATCCGACCCATCTGCATTATGCACAATTGTTTAGATAAAAAGAGAAAAAAAAAACGAAAAAAAAAACGAAAAAAAAAACGAAAAAAAAACTCTCTAACACGGATGTGGCTGTGGAAGAAAGTCAAAAATGACATTATTTCACTCTTTCCCCCACCCCTACTTACAGTGTTGTGGTAATTCTTGATAGTTTGATCTTCTGCAGCTGTGTCTCTCGTTCCTCTCTCCCTCCCCCAGTTACCCACCCATCCCCCCGGGGTCTCATTCATACCCATACATACCAGGACAGGGAAAGGGGGGGGGGGGGGGGGGGCAGTAGAAAATAGGAATAAAATAATAATAAAAGATATGGAAGTGCAGTTAGAGGTGTAAAGCTCTATCCTTTCTAAGTCTCTTCATTGATAGTCAGGGTATCGATGTGATGCAGAAATGGTTGCCAGGTCACATGGAATGTTTCAAGGGAGCCCTTTAGGGAGAATCTGATTAGTTCAAGCCTAATGCAATGTAGTATCTCATGTATCCATCTGTTGTCTCCTAGCGAGGAGGGTAGTGAACGCCAAAACTCGTTTTGCAGCCCTAGATGTGATCGTAGGGGTATTCGGGATCCCGAAAAAGGCAGTGAGTGGATCTGGGTCTAACGTCACACCCAGGACCCTACCCAGGACCCTACTCAGTGTATCAAATATTGCAGTCCAAAACTCTGTGAGTCCAAAACATGTGCATATAATCGGCTGGAGATTGTTTACATCTATTACACGCGTCCGTTCTATCCGGGTATATCTTTGCTATCCTCGCATTGGTGTAATGAACCCTATGCAGGATCCTACACTGCAGCAAACTGTGTCTTGCACATATAGAGGAGGTGTGTACAAGGTCTAATATATGATCCCATTGTTCATCTGTAATGGTAATTCCCAGATCTTCGTCCCATTTGGCTTTTAGGGAGTCTAAGCAAGTTGGGTTCATCCAAAATATTTTATCATATGTAATTAAGACGAGCCCTTTCCGCCCAGTGCCGAGCGATAGGAGGGGGTCAGTCCTAGAGTCTGGAGGACGGCCAGGGAATTGTGGGAATTGATTCTGAACAAAATGTCTGAAATTTTTTTCGATAATTCTGCAAACGAGGAGAACACACCTCCGGATTTGAGGTCATTAATGGTTAGCAAACCTTTGTTTGCCCAGATTCTGAATACAGGATCAGAACAGGACGGTAGGAATAGGTGATTGCGAGAGATTGGAGCTAGCCCTGACGGAGCGTGTAGGCCAAATTGTTTCCTAAACTGATTCCAGATTTTCAAAGTATCCGTTACGATTTGGTTCCGAGCCACCTGTTTAATAGGGATTGAGATGGGCAGTTGGGATGTTGCCACCGACCAGAGTGAGTATTTCGAAGAGGAGATTTCCATCCGAGCCCATTGGGGTCGGTCTTCTTCCTCCCTCCTGGTCCTCCAGTAAAGGAGTTTGTTTATATTACATGACCAGTAGTAATAGCGAAGATTAGGCAAGGCCAAACCCCCTTCTGATTTGGGAAGTTGCATGATCGTCCTTGTCATGGGGCTATTCCATGCCCTGTAAGTAGGGATGCACATGGGCCTTAAGTGGTTTGACCTGTTCCCACATGTGGTCATGCGGCCAAACATTTAGTTTAGGCCTTCAGCCTAGTTTGTTTTGTTATGTTGTTTTGTAATACAGACACATTGGTTTAAAGCATAACATGTTATGTAGAATTAAAGTACATGCATTTGTTGATAAATACCGTTTGTCTGTGCTCCCACTTGGTTCCTTGTAGGATCTCTGGCTGCCCAACCAGAACTGGGAGAGGCCAGGGCCTTTTCTGGAGGGGAGATTCGGAAGGAACCAAGTGTGGTAGAGTACAGGGGGGGGGATAGGTTTATGAAGCTCCCTAAACACTGTTTAGTGTTTGGTGATGATAGAACATGATGGAGTAATGTATCCATGTTGTCCAGAGTTATTGCATGTGTAAATTGATGTCTGTATTGATTAATTGATTGTTTGTTTTTGGTTTGTCCCTGTAGGAGGAGCTTCCAGCATAAAGCCAGGGATGGAGGCTCCTCTCGGGGGGAAGTAGTGACAGGCTTGGAAGCGAGACACAGCCGTACTAAGACCTAGGTCCCTTAGCCAAGGGCCTAGTTGTTTATATTTTTTAAAAGAAAGTTTAATCATTTTGTATTTATGTTAAAATATGTTTTTTTCCGTTTTTTCCCACTGGGGAGCAAAAGAACAAATAGAATAAAACACCAACCACTGGGTGATGGCAACCTGACTCGGACTGCATTTTTACTTCGCTTGGCCGCCTCCTCACAATTGGTGTCAGAAGTAAAGAGGACTACAAGCTTCAGGGATGCCTCCCAAAAAGCAACAGCAACAGCAAGAGCCTGCAGAGGAGGGTGCCACAGGGGGAGCCTTCGAGGATGGCTTTCAATCGGAAAGTGGCCCCACTGCAGGTCCGGAGGCCAGCTTCGCCAGGTTGGCACGGATGTTTGAGATGCATATGCAGTACCAGATGGATCGGGATAAAAGGCAGGATAAAGAAGCAGAAATAAAAGAACGGGAGTTCAGTGCTATCAGCGACAAGGTCACCGAGCTTCAGTTGGACCTGGAGGCAACCAGGTCGGGTCCACCAACGGGACGAGCCAGTGGGGTCCCAGGCGGAGAACCCAGGATGGTGAGGTTAGAGGAATCTGATGACGTTGAAAATGTTTTGACCACTTTCGAGAGACTGGCAGCAGTGTATGGCTGGCCACGACAAGAGTGGGCTGTCCGCCTCATTCCTCTGCTGACTGGTAAGGCCAGGTGTGCCTTTGTAGCTATGGACCCAGCTCATACCAGAGACTATGACATTTTGAAAGCAGCAGTTTTGAGGAAGTATGAGATAAACAGTGACACTTATTACCAATGGTTCCGCTCCGATGACACACCACCAGATGAGGCCCCCCATGAGCTCTACACCCGCCTCAAGGACTTGTTCTGTAGATGGGTGGGTTATGGCACCTCCACCAAAGAGGAGATCATGGAGAAGCTGGTCCTCGAGCAGTACATCAAGGTGTTGTATCCAGAGGTTAAGACCTGGGTGAGGGAGCGCAACCCTGAAACGGCGGCGGAGGCTGCAGAGCTTGTGGAAACATATGTGACGGCACATGGAGGTCCAAGGGGCCACCGCTACGCTGGCGCACTACACCAGGCCAGAGGTAAGTCTGAGGGTGTTGGGATGGGTGGTTCAGGTAGTTACTCTCCTAGGCAGCCCGGTTTCAACCAGCCCAGTTCGAGCCAGACTAGGCCAAAGCCATTTGTAAGAGGATATGCCAGGAATAGGTCAGAGGTTGTATGTTACAACTGTGGTGAGGCAGGCCATATCAGTCCAGTTTGTCCCGTTAGAAAGCCAGAGATAGCAAGTCTCTGCTATGTACCTAGGCCAGCTCTAGGCGCCTCCCCTAAGGACAGTTCTGAGTCACCAGTCATGTCTGTCATGTTGAATGGCAGGCCCCTGTCAGCCTTATTAGACACAGGTTGCACACAGTCTCTGGTACAGGCCAAGTATGTCCCCAGGGAGTTGTGGAGTGAGGAAAGAGTTAAAATTGTCTGTGTCCATGGGCATGAATCAGAAGTCCCCATAGCGGAGGTATATGTTGAGGTAAACAACCAGGCATATCTGGTGAAGGTTGGAGTGGCCCCCGAACTGCCCTACCCTATTTTGCTGGGGACAGATCTGCCTATTTTGCTAGACCTCATTCATGAGAGTAAAGGGAGATTATGTGGGGTAGTTACTAGGTCCAAGGCGAGAGAGCACACTAATACACCAGTCTCTGTGACACAACCACTGATTCAGCCAGACACAACTGACACAGAAATACCCACCACTATCAGGCCAGACTCCGATTCACCAGCTACCAATGCGGACACAGTGCAGCTGATGCCATTTTTTGGGGTAGAGGTAGGTGGAGTGCCAGGAGTCACACAAGAGGAGAGATGTGAGAAACGCAGGGAGCAAGTCAGAGGAATTGTGTTGCAGTCAGCTGACCAGCCAGATCAGGATATGGAGTTTCCAGGGCTGTCGGTAAAGGAGGTTTTTTCTGGGGATCTTGCCAGACAACAGAGAGGGGACCCCACTCTAATAGACTGTTTCAAAGAGGCAGAGAAGGAATCCAGTTCTAGTCCCCTTAGCAAGCGGTTTCTGCTCGACAATGGGTTGCTTTATAAACAGAGTGAATATGACAGGCAGCTCATACTGCCAAAGGCATGCAGGGAGGAAGTGCTGAGGCTAGGCCATACTATTCCTTGGGCGGGTCACCTAGCTTTTGAGAAAACCTTCCAGAGGATTTCAAAAAGGTTTTTCTGGCCAGGGATGTATAGCCAGGTCAAATATTACTGCAAGACATGTCCAGAGTGCCAGCTTACAGCAGGGAAAGCTACAGCCCCTGTACCCCTTATGCCACTCCCTGTGATAGGCACCCCTTTTGAGCGGATAGGGGTGGATATTGTTGGTCCATTAGAGAGAAGCCAGGCAGGCAACCGGTTTATCCTTGTCATTTGTGACTATGCCACCAGATATCCAGAGGCCTTTCCATTGAGAGAAGTGACAGCCAAGCAAGTAGCTACAGCTATGCTGCAGTTTTTTTCTAGGGTAGGGATCGCGAGGGAGGTACTTACGGACCAAGGGACCAATTTCATGAGTCGCACACTCAAACAGGTCTATCAGCTGTTAGGTATCAAGAGAGTAAGGACCACTCCCTACCACCCTCAGACTGATGGCCTTGTTGAGCGTTTCAATCAGACCCTGAAACGTATGCTGAAAAAGTTTGTTTCTGAGTCAGGGAAGGACTGGGATAAATGGCTGCCGTTTCTGTTGTTTGCCTACCGTGAGGTTCCCCAGGCCTCAACTGGGTTTTCACCTTTCGAGCTGCTTTATGCCCACCAGGTCAGAGGTCCATTGGATGTGCTGCGAGAAACCTGGGAGGAGTTGGACAAGCCACAGAACATGAACGTCATCTCTTTTGTCCTGAAAATGCGAGAGACACTCATGAGGACCACCACAATGGCACGTGAAAACCTTCTGAAGTCCCAAGCCAAGCAGAAGGAGTGGTATGACCGGTCGGCAAGACAGCGGAGCTTGGAACCTGGGGAGGAAGTCTTGTTGCTTTTGCCAACGTCAGAGCACAAACTGTTGGCAAGGTGGCAGGGCCCATACCGGGTCAAGCAGAAGATGGGGCCGGTAGTATAGCCATCTGGCCCGGGTGATTTACCACTTTGTAAAGATTTGATTGCCTCAGTCACTTCAGAGATGGTTGTAGGCGTGCCCAACTCTTCAGCTTCCGCTTTATTCGCTTGAGGGTACTTGAGAGACTTGAGGGGGCTTGGGAGGACGCCATATCCCATGTGCTGCACACAGCAGCATCACACCTGGACAAGAGGCAGGGGAACTATGTGAGAATGCTATTCATCGACTACAGCTCGGCATTCAATACCATAGTCCCCTCCATACTCATAGCCAAGCTCAGGGACCTGGGCTTGGGCTATGACCTCTGCCAGTGGGTCTTGGACTTCCTGACTGGCAGACCCCAGGTGGTGAGAGCAGGCAACTGCACCTCCTCATCCATCACCCTCAACATAGGGGCCCCCCAGGGCTGTGTTCTGAGTCCCCTCCTCTACTCCCTGTACACACACGACTGTGTGGCTCAGCGGAGTAGCAATACAATCGTCAAATTTGCTGACGACACAGTGGTGGTGGGCCTGATCTCTGCCAACGACGAGAGGGCCTACCTGGAAGAGGTCAAGGTCCTGGCGGGATGGTGCCAGGAAAACAGCCTCTCCCTGAACGTCAGCAAAACAAAGGAGATGATTGTGGACTTCAGGAGGTCGGGGGTCAAGGACTACAGCCCCCTCAGCATCGACGGGGCACCGGTTGAGAGAGTCAACAGCTTTAAGTACCTCGGAGCCTACATATCCGAGGACTTGACATGGACCACACACATTAACAGTGTTGTGAAGAAGGCACGACAACGCCTCTACTTCCTCAGGCGCCTAAGGAAGTTCCAAGTCAGCCAGAAGATCCTTAAGAACTTCTACTCATGTACAATAGAGAGCATCTTGACCGGCAACATCACCTCCTGGTTTGGGAATAGCACTGCACAAGACCAAAGCAGACTACAAAGAGTGACACGTTCAGCCGAACGCACAATTGGAGGGGGGCTCCCCACCCTCCAGAACATTTACTACAAGCGTTGCAAGGGCAAGGCTAAGAGAATCATTAAAGACTCCAGTCACCCGAACAACTGCCTCTTTGAACTGCTGCCGTCAGGCAAGCGATACAGGAGTCTCAAGGCGAGCACAGAAAGACTCAGAAGAAGCTTCTATCCCCAGGCCATCAGGCTGCTAAACGAACAATGAATGAACACTACACAACAACAACCACCAAACGCACATAGCACACACATCCACACGCACACACTCACTTTAAACAAACACACTGTAGCACCCACTCCACACACTTATAGCACACACCCACTTTAAACAAACACACTGTAGCACCCACTCCCCACACTTTATATTTATGGATGAAGGATTGCACTACAACTCGTACACCTTACTGTAAATTGTACCTAAAATTGTACCTCATCCCATTTCTGCTTTGCACTAGATAGTACTGTACATTAGTACACTGCATAGTATTGTGTATTGTATATTATATGGTAACTCAGAACATTGTACATATGTCTATACCGAACACTGTGACCTCATTTTCTTCTTCTAAATTCATGCTATATTATGTTATTATGTTATCTTGTCTAGCACAGTCTCTGGAGCGTAACAGTAAGAAGCATTTTGTATGAAAGTATTCTGTACTTCTGTATGACAACTATTAAAGAACTTGAACTTGAGAACTTGAACTTGATCCCAGTCCTGTTGGGAAGACTCCGACGTGTAAAGCTTGGAATAATAGTCAGAGAAAATTTCCGAAATTTCCGTAGGGTCTGTTATAGTGACACCTAATTGGGATTTTATCCTGGGAATCAGTCTAGAGCAGGGGTAGGCAACCCTAGGCATATTATAGTGAAATAGTTTGCACTGTTGTCGCATTTATCTTGTTGAAATCCTCCCACAGGTTCTTTTTACTACCACATATTTAATTGGGACCCTTTATTTGTTTATTATTTCAATTTAGCTGGAAATACATTGCTAGATCTTTCAGTAACATTTGCAGAGCCTTATAACAAAAACATTATTACGGTCACCATTGTGACCAGTGGGATTAATCAACAAATTTTATTATTTATTTTTCTATTTCATTGAACATTGCACATGTTAAAAGCCATTTTTTTTACTCAAATGTGAGTATTACCAAGTCAACTTGTGTTCTTAAAACAATGAAAATAAACATAGTTTTATTAGGTTGAAATAATGTGGTTGTGTACTTATTTTTCTGTTAACTTATTATGGATTGAAAACTGAAAACCTTAATGCACAGTAACTGAACTCAATATTTTTAAGTTCTTAACTTAAATATATAAAAATGTTTACAGTGTAGTCTTGCGATCAATCAAAACTTATTTACACGATATACCTCACATTCACCCTCCATTCACATCCTGGTGTTCTCCATTAGGCCTGTAGGTGGAGCTATGACAGCACACATACAGTACACACACCGTGTGATGTGTCCAAAAATGAATGGGCAAATGTGAGTGAAATGGTCGCACTGTATGCAGCTGTTTGTCTGCATTGCACCCCCCCCCCCCCCCCCCAACTCAGATTTAGGGTTGATACAACCATCATAATAATATTGTTAATAATAACAATAACAATATGATGTAATAATGTAAAAATTATCATTAAAAAGACCTGATTATGAGAACAAAAAATTACGATGCATGGAATATTGTTGAGGCACACTAGTTACAACTATATTTCAAACAGGCACTCCATGTCAAAAAGGTTGCTGACCCCTGGTCTAGAGGCACTCGCCACTCGTGCTTGGTACGCAAGCAATTTTCCTGCCTTGTCCCCCTGCTTGAAAAAAACGTTGCTTGGAGTGCAGGAGTAGTCTCTCGATCTTACTAGTTGAGAGCAAATCATATTGTGATTGAAGCTAGAGTCGTTTTTTATATAGAGCAGGGGTGGGTTTAGACGAATACTGGATGTCTAATCGTTTAATCTCATCTGATATACCCGTTAATTTGGATTGTTCCTGCTTCCCAAAATGCGAGGTAAAGGAGATGGCCTGTCCGCGGAGATATGCCTTAAAGGCCTCCCAGAGTATGTCACTGCTCATTTCAGGCGTGTCGTTTATCTCAATTTTTATTTGTGTATGAATAAAATCCTTAAATTCAGGTTCCGATAGTAAATGGGAGTTGAATCTCCAAAATTTAGAGAGTGTTCTACCCTGGGGGAAGTTAATTTCAACGGATGTCGGGGCATGATCGGAAATGATTATACTATGGTACTTAGTAGAGATTACATTATGTAGTAGTTTTTCATCTAGTAAAAAGAAGTCTATCCTCGAGTATGTGTGGTGGACATGGGAAAAGAAGGAGAAAAGTTTATCGGTAGGAAATTTGGTTCTCCAAGGGTCTATAAGGCCAAGCTGTTCCATGTGAAATTTTAGGATGTTCGCCGCTTTGGAGATGGTAGTACGTCTATCCGAAGACCTGTCAAGTTCTATGTTTTGGACCTGGTTAAAGTCCCCTCCGATAATTATATGATGATCATTAAGGTTAGGTATCGAGGAAAATAAATTGGATACAAATTTATCATTGTCCCAATTTGGTGCATATATTGAGGCCAAAACCACCGGAATGTTCTGCAGTCTGCCCGACACTATAACATATCTTCCGTCAGGGTCAGTTAAAATGGTGGAAGGCTCGAAGGGTACATCCCTATGTATAATAATTGCAGCTCCCCTGGCTTTTGCAGAGAATTTAGAATGAAAAATGTGTCCCATCCATGCTCTCTTAATACGGGGGATATCTGAAGTGCAGATGTGTGTCTCTTGTAAAAAACAAAGGTCACCCTTGAGATGTCGTAGGTGGTTAAGTACCTTGTTCGCCTTGATAGAGTTATTCATCCCTTTGACATTCCATGAGACGAAGCGGATGTTCCTGCCCGTCACTGCCATGTTCTGTTAAGTATATACATACCCGAGTTGAAAAGGTGAAACATTGGAAGAGAGGAGAAAGGTAGAGAGGGATAAAGAAAAGGGGGGGGGTTGACGCACACACAAGCACCCACACAACCATACACAAACATACTCACCCGGGGGTACATCCCTTGGTCCCTAAGGAAACAGTAACAGCCTTTGTATCTCTCAGGATACGCTCCTTCCGGTGGAGACTTTATCCTCACTCCTCTTTTCCCCTCTCTCCCGTTCATTTCGAGCAGTCTCCAATATAGTTATGGATACACTTTTAAACTGTGTTTAAAGAACATTCGAACAGCCAAAAAATAAATAAAAAAATTAAAGAAAAAAGGATGAATAAATTCAAAAATTTAAATTAGAATAACAATGAAAGATATTTGCAACACGACTCGGGGCTCATCCATTAGAGCAGTGGTTCCCAAAGTCGGGGTCGCGACCCAAAGGTGGGCCGCGAGCAGCCACGGATGGGCCGCGAGATGATTTAAAAAAAAAAAAAAAAAACAATTATTTTTTATTTTTTTATTTTTTTATTTTTTTATTTAAAATTTTTTTGTCAGGTCACTGAACTTAGAAGCAGGCCAGGACAGTGTTTCTAGTTGTATTCTAAAATTCTATTCTATTGTATTCTAAAATGTGACTATATGGTTTTATATTAACTTAATAAATAAACAAAAACATTTCAAACTAAATAACAGATTATGCACATACATTTACATTTACATTTAGTCATTTAGCTGACGCTTTTATCCAAAGCGACTTACAAGTTCTGTACGACAAGCCATCAGGAAGAGCACAACTCTATCAGCTGAGTAACAATGTTCATCAAAGTGTTGAGTGCTACAGTGTAGGTTAGTTTATTAGGACAAGTGCATGACAGTATGGTTAGTTAGGGTTAGATTTTTTTTTTTTTTTTTTTTTTAATTCAGATAATGGTTGAAGAAGTGAGTCTTTAGTCGACGGCGAAAGATTGGACGTGTTTCGGCTGTCCTAACTGGGGTGGGTAGTTCATTCCACCATTGTGGGGCAAGGACTGAGAATAGGCGACTTCTCTTTGATGACCCTCCCGGAGCTTGGATAGGAGTAGGTCTGAGGCGGCCAGAAGATGCAGAGCGTAGGGGTCTTGAGGGTGTGTAGTTAGAGACCATTGACCGGAGGTAGGCGGGAGCAGTTCCCTTTGCCGCACGGTATGCTAGGTCAAGGGCCTTGAAGCGGATTCGTGCAGCAATGGGGAGCCAAAAAACGCTGAAAACAACCGAAGCAACAATAGTATTTTAATGAGGCTATTATTATTATCATTATTATTTTGCAACAAGTTAGCCCTCTCATAAATAGCACATATAAATGAATAACTAACTTGAACTAACTTAATAGGATTGAAGTGATATTTGGCTTAAAAAATCGGTCGCCTGGCAAAAAAAAAAAAAAAAAAAGGCCAGACGATGTGCATTGGGCCGCGGCTCTCTGACGCCTTATTTTCTGGGCCCCGGCCTGAAAAGTTTGGGAACCCCTGCATTAGAGCATGGACGTAAAAGCGCTACTGATGACTCCTATACTAAGGAGTGTGACCCATAAAAAGTTGAGAGTGAACGAATATACCGAGGCGCTTCAGTGTGCCTAGGTTAACCTATAATTCAGTGGACATAGGCAAAGCCCGCTTCCAACCTATAACAGCTCGAAGAGAATGTCTTTAGCCCCTGCTATCAAGCCAACTAGGGATATAAAAAATTGCGAAACCTTGATAGAGTTGAAAAAGAGGCACAACTTTCTATTTTTTTTTGTCTTTAAAAAATTTATATATATATATTTTTTTTATACTTTATTGTGTCAAACAAAAACATTTTACATTTAGGTATAGTAAGTGTACCCACATACACATACACAACTGCACCTGTTCATACCTACATACGTACATACCCACACAAATGTACATACGCATATTCCAAATCTTGACACTTTTTTTTGTTTTTTTTGTACCCATCACCCATACAAAAAACAGGAGACGAAAACACAAACAAAGGGGCGAGCACCAGCATAGATCCCGGACCGGCACACATCCAACATCCATCCCTACCCGTCCCCACACACACACAAGAAAAACAACAAACAACAACAACAATAATAACAGCAAACAAATAAGAAATTAATAGAAAAAAGAAACCAACCAAAAAACTAAAAATTTAAATAAAATAATAATAATAAGTAAAAAGGCTTGAATTTTCATTGTAGGTATACAGTAGCTGTAGGCCTAAGGGGTGTTCCCCAACAATTGATCAGTAGATCATCACTGTTTCCTGTTACTTAAAATCTTCCTTAAAGACTGATCTGTCTGTCAACTAGTACCCCTCCATAGTTTAAAGAGACCCCATCTTTTTCCCAGCATATTTTCATTCTTATTGATTTTGTAGGTTACCTTTTCCATACTATATATGTCCTCTACAGTTTCTAACCATTTGTTTACTTTCGGGGGTTCAAGTTTTTTCCAAGCTCTTGTAATTTGTTTAAGTGCTGCAGCTCTCAAAATAAAAAAAAGGTATAGTTCTTCTTTTTGTAGGTTTTTGGGGCGTGTTCCTAAGAGTATATCATGTTTTTCTATACCCACTTCCTTAAACATCTGTTCCATTATGTCTAGAATATCTGACCAGTAGATTTGAATTTTTTTACATGTAAAGAAAATATGTGTATGGTCAGCATTCTTCTCCCCACACTCCCTCCAGCAGCCGGGATCATTTTGTGCGTATTTGGACATACTCGATGGTGTTCTAAAGTACCTCATATTTATTTTCCAAGCATACTCCTGCCAAAAGGGTGATTTTATGTAATGGAAGATATCTTTAAAGCTTTGATTCCACTCCTTATCTGGTATGTTTGTTTTCAGTTCCTTCTCCCATTTATTTTTAATATAGCTTAAATCTTCAATTTTGTTTTCTTGGAGCATTTTGTAAATTTGTCCAGTTGTATTTTTGAGGTTATGGCTTTGTTGAGTCTTTATCATGTATTTCAGTAGGGGGTGGAGATCTTCAAGAGTTTTAATTTGGACTTTTTCTCTTACTTGCAGGTATCGGTGAAAGTGATTACTAGGACAGGCATATTTATTAGCTACATTTTCAAAAGAATCCACTCCTTCATTGTACATTTGATAGAAACGTATGAGGCCCTTAGCTTCCCATGTCTTAAAAAAACCGTCAATACTGTTTGGAGAAAAATCTGGGTCCCATGCTATTTGTCTTAAGCAGATCATTTCTTGTTCCTTAATTTTATTTATTTTACATATTTCCCTCCAGATTTTAAATGTGTTATATATAGAGTAATTGTGTATTTTGATCTGTGCTTTTTTATATCTGGAGAAGATCAATGTGCTGAGTGATTCCACTAGATTCAACTCAATTGACTTCCATTTGGGTCTCATCTCGTTTTTCATCCATATTAGAATCGGTTTTACCTGTGCTGCGTAATAATAATTAATTAAATTTGGTAATGCTAGTCCCCCTCCTTCTTTTTTTTGTTGCAAGATTTTGAGTTTGACTCTAGGTTTCTTTTCATCCCATATAAATTTTCTCAGCAGCCCCTCCCAAACGTTGAAACATTTAGGTGTTATGTATAATGGCATGTTTTGGAATAAAAATTGAAAACGTGGCAAGATGTTCATTTTAATAATATTAATTTTTTCAAATAAAGTGAGAGGTACAATTTTCCACCTATTCAGATCTTCCTTTACAGAGTTCTCCAAACTTCCATAATTACACTGATGTAGATTGTCTAGGTTATTAGGTATAGTTATTCCCAGATATCTCACTTTGTTTCGGTCCCATTTAAAGTTAAACTGTTTTTTGAAGTCTTTCTCCAAGTGGTCACCTACTTCCATAGCTTCAGTTTTATTTAAATTAAGCTTATATCCAGACAGAACTCCATAGTTTGTAATTTCATCAAGTAACTCCGGTAGTGAAATATATATATCTGTAAGATACACTATGATGTCGTCCGCGTACAGTGCAGTAAAGTAAAAAAATTATATATATATTTAAAGAATAAAATAATAATAATCAAGAGGTCTACGCAGTTACAGGGGTTACACGAATCAGGGACATCAATATATACCTAAAGTATGTATAGAAAGGTAGTGTGGTTAGCTACATTCGGCAGTGTTAGAGACCTGTACCTTCAGACAGTAAAAAGAAGCGTGTACAAATTGAATTGGTTCAGTCAGTACCTTGAGTACTTCCTGAAACATGCATACAAAACCCCCACTACCCAGTAGATACTATCCGGCTTGTTTGTATTGAGACCCTCAGATAGTAAGAGGAGCATGTGCACCCTGAGTATGCTCACCCTGCATAGAGAGTCATATGTATATAAATCTACACAAAAAGAAAGGACAAATTAAGTAAAAAAAATAATAATAATTACATATATATATATAAAAAATAAAACGGCAATAACAAAAATTACGAAATAGGGAGCAGAAGAAAATGGCATGCAATTAGTCACAAGGTCATGGCTATAGCAAACTGAGTGGCATGGGGTTCCCTTTGAAGGCATCACTCTGATTGACATAATAATATTACCCTTCTGAGGCATAGGTGGCCACACTATTGTGACTGGGCAATGTAATCCAACCAAAGTCTACAAGTTCAGCCGCACATTTAATATTTCGTAATTATGTCTATTGCTGTTGGTGTTGGTTTCACCTGGCCCCGAGGTGTCTGTTAGACCTAGGTAAATGGTCTAATAAATTCAGGCCCAGTCTCTGTACATTTCAATCCGCGCATTGAGTACTCCTGAAGCATATACATAGGACCTTCATTATCCAGTCAAACCGGTCCAGTCTATTTATCTTGCGGACTCTAAACAGAGGGAATGTCTACAATTTGAATGAGAGAGAGACACATGTAAAAGAAGAGCTAATAAAGAATAATAAAAAAAAAAAATTAGAAATAAGTGTAAATAGAATCCGCGTCAGCTATTTGGGAAGCATAAAGTTCTGTTTCAGAAGCCAGTCCGATTAATGTCAATAGCATCTCCCCATGAAGTGTAAGTGTCAGGTCTAACGCGGTTGACCAGTTTAGCCCAACCAATGTCTATAATTTCAGTCTCGCATTCTACAATCATTGTTCGTTGCTGCCGGTGTCAGGTTAGCTTACCCCTAGGTAATCGTTAGGTAGCCGTCCACGCTAGGCTAGCTTGGCCTTGAGGTACATTTCAGCATCGCCAACAGTCATCAAGCGTAATCTGTCCCCGCTCTCCTCCATAATCATCAGTTTGGCTGGGTAATGAAGACTAGGCCTCAGCCCTCGTTTGTAAAGTTGTGCCATCACCTCGCGGTACGGTGCTCACTGTTCCAACACAGCCGGGGTATAATCCTTGTAGAAAGCAATTTGTTGACCGTTGTACTGCATCTCTGCCCTTCTCTTTCTGGCCTCCCGGATCACCCGTTCTTTGGTTTGATAATTATGGAACCTGACGATAACAGGCCTAGGCCTTTCACCCTGCTTCGGCTTAGCTGCTAGCGACCTGTGTGCGCGGTCCAATTCTGGAGGGGTAGGGAGGGTTTCTGCCCCAAAAACCTGGGATAAAAGGGTGGGGAAGAAGGATGTTGGTCTTGGGCCCTCAATTTGTTCTGGTATTCCAATGATCCGGAGGTTGTTCCGCCGCCCTCGAGCCTCGAGGTCCTCAGCTTTAGCCTTTAGCATAGCATGGCTAGCCCTCAGTTCGGCACATGTAGCCTCTAGCGACGCCATTCTTTCGCTTACAGATTCCGCATTCTCCTCCAGGGACTTGACCCGCTGTCCGTTGTCTGCCACGTCCGATTTCATTTGGTCAAGTTTATTTTCCAGAGTGGTAATGGCTTTCCTGAACTCGGTGGTGATAGCCTCTTTGTGGTTTTCAGGCAGGGTAGCTAGCCAGGCCTTGCTAACAGCGTCATCCGCCTCCTCTTCTTTCTGAACATCGCCCCGTTTTGGTTTTGGAGTCTTGGATGTCATCTTTGTGAAGCCAAATATTTAGTCGGCTGTATCGATACTTTTATATAAAAAAGAACTATGAAGGTTTGGAGTCTTAAAACGTGGAATTTAAAAAAAACACGAGAGAGAGAGGGAACGCACGTCTTACACCCTGCTCACCATACCGAAAGTCTGGAAGTATATTTTTGATGCTCTGTTTTCCAAATTTTTTCCCTGAACTCAAGACCTTCATTCTGTTTTTTGTGTGTTCCGTAAACACTGAAGAGGTGTCTCTTGTTTTAGTTACTGGACTCTGCTTGTTACTGGACTGCCTCATATTCCCTACGTTGGATTAATGACATTCTCTTTTTTTTTCTGTTCCGCCCCGGGTAAATATTGAATAAGCTGCAGAGCCGCAGAGCCGCAGCGCCTCAGAGCCAACTCTGCTCTGGGCCGAGCTGCAGAGCCGCAGAGCCTACTCTGCTCAAGGACATTCCCCCTGAATGCTTTATGTTGTTTTTTGCTCTTTTCTGTTTGTGAATAAATACACCCATAGTTTTTGGCTAACTCTGAACTACCTGTCTGTGTCATGCTGTTGGGGTTGTTTACAAACCATAACAAATGCGCTTTGAGTGACAGTCACCCACACAGTGTGATACATACGAGAGAGAGAGAGAACGAGCGAGCGAGAGAGAGAGGGAGAGAGAGAGAGATCGCTCCGTGAGCGAGCGTGTGTGATCGGCTCGACTCGCGATTGTGTGTAAATGCAGGTGGAGAGATAAAGACAGATAGAGAGAGGGAGAGATCGTTCCTTGAGCGCGCGTGTGTGAGTGGCTCGACTCGATTGTGTGTAAATGCAGGGGAGACAGAGAGCCTCAGAGAGCCTCTCCATATGATAGCCTCTCTCTCCCTCTCTCTATCTGTCTGTCTCTCCCTCTCTCTCTCTCTCTCCCTCTCTCTCTCTCTTTAGAGGAAGTGTCAGTGACAGGGAAACCGCTTCCGCATTATTCCCACTGCTCCGTTGTTGAGCGAATTGTTGATTGTGGGCGGTGGCTTCAACCACAGAGGGGGCTTAGATATGCAGATCAGCTCCTTGCTACGTAGGATAGTGAGTCAAATCAGAATGGCTTAGTTCACTGGGGGAGGATCTTGTCTCATCTGAATTGGAGCAATCCGCCAAAATGAGAATCTGAGACACAGACATTGTTGATACAACCCCACATTGCTAGAAAACAATGCTAAACACTGGAAAAGGTGATTTATAAGATAGTTCCCCTTTAAAATAATATTTAAAATACTTTGGAACGGAACTGTTCATTATTTTATGGGTAATACTCAGCTTCAAATGATTAATTCTGTCTTCAACTGACAACCAATTTAGTTCTATGAACTGGAATAATCAATTTATTCTGGGATGTCTGTAGTTTTATTTTGATGTATTTAGGGGTATGCCTACTGGTGTACCACGCTGTACTTACATGGTCATAGTGGGGTTGAATTAGTGCCATAGCCAGCAATTTCAAGGTTTTAATATCTAAACATTTTGCCTTTCTGGCAAAAAAAAATTATAAATTGGTTGACTTTGGCTATAACTTTTAACCCCATCTTCTCCCCTGTGAGAGACTGATCCATTACACACCCCACATGAGTGACACAGTTTTTAGTTGCCACTACCGTGTTACCAGCCATAACATTGAAGCCCAATTTCACTTTGGTCCCAAATAGAATAGACTCCGTCTTATCGAGATGAAGAGAGAGCCTATTATCGGAGAGCCATTTGCTCACACTCTATAATTCTGCACCCAGACAGCTCTAAACCATGCTCTTGTCCTTATGTGACACAACAAAAGCAGAATCATTGGCATACAGAAAGAGAGGGCAGGAACATGCAGCCCTCATATCGTTATGAGTTTCGTAAAAGTCAGTCAAAGCTTACTAAAAGCACGAGCAGTGAACTCCAAGCCCACGTGACTGAACTCAGACTAGAAAGAAACAGACTAAGAAACGACGTAAACTCCATGATCAAAACTGCAAAAAAGAATTTCATCAATGACAAAACTGAGGAAAACAAAAACAAACCACGTGAACTTTGGAAATTACTCAATAATCAACTAGGATGCAGTAAAAAACTTAAAACCAGATTCTCAAACATAAACATAAAAACGGACAACACGCTCATCACAGACAAGCTGGATGTAGCCAATTACTTAAACATTTTCTTCACAAACATAGCCACAACACTGGTAAACAAACTACCCTCCCACTCAGGGCTTTATGGGGTAGAACACATAGTAGCTTACTACAAAAACCTAGGGGTCCGCAAGGACGACTTCAAGCTGGAAATGGTAACAACAGATGAGGTACTCAACAAACTGAGCGCCCTCCAACCTAACAAGGCCACTGGCCATGACAACATCCCCTCCAAATTCCTCAGAGACTCAGCAGCCACCATCACCCCAATCATCACACACATAATAAACCTCTCCATAAAACAGGGACACGTCCCCAAGGACTTCAAAATTGCGAGGGTGACCCCTCTGCACAAAAAGGGCAGCAAATTAGACCCAGGCAACTACCGCCCTGTTTCTATTCTCACCTCCATCTCGAAAGTCATGGAAAAAATAGTCTACGAACAGGTCGAAAAGTACCTAGCGGAAAAAAATCTAATCTACGAATTCCAATCTGGCTTCAGAACATCCCACTCCACTGACACATGCCTTCTCTATTTGAATGACCACATCAAACAAGAGGTGGACGCAGGCAAATACTGCGGCATGGTCATGCTGGACCTACAAAAGGCCTTTGACACGGTCAATCACTCCATTCTGATTGACAAGCTAAAAGCAATTGGTTTTGATAGTCTATCAGTGAGCTGGATGCAATCCTACCTTGAGGGGAGGGAACAGATGGTGGAGGTAAACGGTACCCTATCCCCCCCCCCTCACAGTGAGCTGTGGTGTTCCACAAGGAAGCATACTAGGACCGCTACTGTTCCTAATTTATGCAAATGACATGTCGTCAGCTTGTGACTGCAACTTGTTCCTGTTTGCGGACGACTCAGCCCTGCTGGTCTCATACAAGAACAAGTTACAGGTTGAAAAAACCCTCAGCTCGGAACTAGGCAGAATCTGCATATGGCTCGCTGATAACAAACTATCATTACACATGGGCAAAACAGAGTCCATTCTCTTCGGTTCAAATAACAAACTCAGCAAGACCGACGGCTTCTCAGTTACAGTGGGTGACAATATTGTAACAAGGAAAGATGAAATTACCTACCTGGGTTCCATCCTAGAGGCTAATCTCTCCTGTGACAAAATGGCATCCAATGTAATAAAAAAAGTCAACCAACGAACTCGATTCTTGTACCGGATCTCCTCTCTGGTAAACAAGAATACCCTGAAGACTCTGGCAGGAGCACTCATTCAGGGGTACTACGACTATGCTTGCACCTCATGGTACCAAAGCACCTCAAAGGCGCTAAAAACAAAATTACAAACATCTCAAAACAAACTGGTCAGACTACTGCTTGACCTTACTCCTAGAACCCACCTCACCCCTGCCCACTTTGACAACCTAGGATGGCTTAGAGTAGACGACAGAGTACAGCAACTTGCAATGGGCCTGGTCTACAAGATACACTACACGACCAAGGTACCCATGTACATGTCAAAATACTTCCCAAAGGTCAGTGAATACCACGATCACAACACCAGAGGGAGCTCCACAAATCATGTTAAACCCAGATTCGGCTCAAATAAGGGACTAAACACGTTTCGCAATTATGCCACATCAATGTGGAACGCCCTACCCAAAGCTGTAAAGGAATGTGGATCACTACCCACTTTCAAAACCTCTCTCAAGGGACACCTACGGGAGACTGCAATTCAACACTGGCCCCTGTAAATATCCTAACCCAACCCCCTCCAATGTACAGTAATTTACCTAGTATGGTTTTGTCAATAGTCCAATGTACAATTTTGTTTGTTTGTACAGTGTCTCCCCCCCCCCTCAATGTACAGTTTTGCTTGTTTATACAGTGTGCCCCCCCCCCCCCAACCACCTCCAATGTAAATTACCCAGTATGGTTGTCAATATCCCAACGTACCCAACCCCCCCCACCCAACCTCCTCCAATGTACAGTTTCTACGTCAAATGTATATACTCCCTTTTCTTGACTCCTTCTGTATCACAAACAGTACTGTATTTGCAAATCTGGTATGTCATAAATGTATAGATGTAGCAGTACTGACTATCTGTATGTCATGTATGTCATATATGTCCTGATGAATTGAAAATGGGGGACCCTGATGTAAACAAGACGAAAGTCTTTCTCTGGTCTGCATCCCCTTAACAATTGTGTGTATTGAGCTGTACTGTATTGTACCCATTCTGCAATCTGTTAATAAAGTTTTCAATCAATCAATCAATCAACATAAAGAAAAAAATAAAAGAGGCCCTAAGACACTACCTTGAGGGACTCCACAGCTGTTGAGTCTCTTTCCTGATAGTGTCCCATTGACATCAACCTTCTGGTATCGTTCCGACAGATAATCTGACCCAATCACCAGCCGAGCTACTAAAACCAAGAGCTTTCAATGTATACAATAAAATCTGATGATCGACCGTATCGAATGCCTTTCGTAGATCGAGCAGAACCATACCATACATACAAAGTTTACCATTGTCAATGTCCTAATATAATCAGTGACAGTAAGGTAAAGCAGACATGTGACTGTACGTAGAATGGGATGCTCTAAAACCTGATTGTAAATCATACAAAATATTATTCTTAAAAATGTATTTCTCTATCTGTTCGTAGATCATTTTTTCAAGCACCTTGGATTTAACCCCAAGAATGGACACTGTTCTATCATTTCCTTGAGCAACCTTGCTCTTCTTCTTCCTTCTTAAAAAGTGGAATAACTCTAGCTAGTTTAAGATCATTAGGCACCCGTGCCTGTTCAATAGATAGGTTAAAAATATGAGTTATGCAAGATCAGTCCCACTAACACTCTTAGCCTCCGGCAACCACGAGAGATAATTTCTCTCTTCCTAATAGACTGTCCCTTCACACCGATAGTTTTGGGTTACCCCTGGTTGAAACGACATACAGTAGTCCTCACATCAAGTGGTCCACTGGGAAATTCCTCGCTTGAAACATTCTCGAAGACACTCTGATGTCACGAGACCGCCGCCATCTTGGTATAGGGGGGCCATACGGATTTCTACCATCAAATGCATGCGTTGAGGTCAGTTTTTATTACATGTTTTATCACATTCTTGTTCATTTCATAACATTTTCATACGATTTGTTTTGAAAATATTGAGGCCAACATGGCATTTCACTATTTCGAAAGCCTTTCTGGTGATTCTAAGGCGAGATATGAGTCAAAGAAGCTCCCCCTGATTGACTTGACATAATGTCCATACAAAACACCTGCAGACATGGCCATCTCTCGAATACCCAAATTGAAGCTGCTGTGTTACGTTTTGTACTAATAACAAACACAGAAATCCAAATGGCAAGTTTTATATAATACCAGCTGATACATCACAGAGGAAAAAGTGACTGGTGGCTAACGTTCGGCTAACTCGCTCTGTGTGTTGTGGTCGTGGTAGCTACATGCTAAGCTAACGTTAATTACATAATATCGAACCGATAGGAGCTTATTTTATCTAATCTTACGTGGTGGTACCACGTGTGCCACTACCCGATCAAACATCCACGTAAGATTAGATAAGATAAGCTCCTATCGGTTCGATATTATGTAATTAACGTTAGCTTGGCATGTAGCTACCACGACCACAACACACAGCGAGTTAGCCGAACGTTAGCCACCAGCCACTTTTTCCTCCGTGATGGTATAAAACTTGCAATTTGGATTTCTGTTTTTGTCATTAGTACAACGCGTAACACAGTAGCTCTTTGGCATTGTGAAGGACTGAAGAAAATTCTGCTTGATTGTCTTTAATTTGCCGCTTTATCGATTTGTTTCTCCACTAAATGAGCGTACACAATGTACCAGGCGTGGCAGTTTCCCCCCACGCTGCAGTTGCGTAGCAACAACAGACAGGAAGTTGACTTCGAGAATTGCATGTCACACCTCTTGCTTACACTCTGCCCAAGCACCTGTACCCCCCCCCCTCCCCCTTCATCAGCCATGCCCGAGATTTCTGACCCGACGTCTGTACCTGAGTCTTACCATGATCTCGCAGCCGTCTTTAATAAAGACCAAGTGCTGTATCTGCCCCCCCCCACACTGCCCTTACGACTGTGCTATCGAGCTACTCCCAGGAGCTCCACTTCCCAGCAGTCGCCTGTACAACCTGTACAAGAACGTGGGTCCATGGCAAAGTACATCCAGGAGTCCCTCGCTGCTGGTCTCATCCGTCCATCGTCATCACCGGTGGGGGTGGGTTTTTTCTTTGTGGGCAAGAAGGATGGAAGCCTGAGACCATGCATTGACTATCGGGGTCTGCATGACATCACGCTAAAGAACAAATACCCCCTGTAATAGTTAAACTATTACAGCCGTCAATTTAGCAATTGTATGTACAAACAGACTAAGGTTTCGACACAGTGTGTCTTCAGAGTCAACAAAAGACAAAGCTGAATGACAAATGGACTATTATGTACAGTATCACTCTACATGATGCATTACAGTACATAGAGTATTAGCAGGTTGAGGCCATTGAGGGAGTCAATAACAGCCCAGTAGTGATTAGACCAACAAGTGAGGTAGTTAAGGTTCTACTGGAGGAAGAAGCATTAGATGGCTGTTGACCCATTAGAGCACTGACACCGTTCCTTCAGAGTAACGGTCCCGGCAGTCGGCAGCGTCCC
>NC_140172.1:43650908-43681408 GCF_963971535.1 Notolepis coatsorum | reverse complement strand
GTGACAGCTCTATAAAAAAAACTCTACATACATACATACCGAAACACACACACACACACACACACACACACACACACACACACACACACACACACACACACACACACACACACACACACACACACACACACACACACACACACACACACACACACACACACACACACACACACACACACACACACCTATACGGGTTTATGCTACATCGTGGGGACCAATGACTGTATACAGCCTGATGGGATCCAGCCTTTCTAAAGGGTCTACTCTAGAGACATGATTTTAACTGCTAAAATCATTATATTTTTTGTTAACACAAAAACCACTTAACATTTTCAAAACTCTCCAAAGAAAAAAAAATCTGATATCTACTGGTTTATACTACCTCATGGGGACCACATGACTGTATACAGCCTGATGGGATCCAGCCTTTCTAAAGGGTCTAGAGACATTTTAACTGCTAAAATCATTTGAATTTTTTGTTAACACAAAAACCACTTGACATTTTCCCAACTCTTAAAAAAAAAGAAACCTGAAATCCCTGCCCCCATGGGGACCGGTCCCCATGGGGGGGAGGGATTTCAGGTTTCTTTTTTTTGTGTGTTAACAAACAAATATAATGATTTTAGCAGTTAAAATCATGTCTCTAGACCCTTTAGAAAGGCTGGATCCCATCAGGCTGTATACAGGTTATAGTCAAGTCAAGTAATTTATTTATAGAGCACATTTAAAAGCTCGAGAGCCAACCAAAGTGCTGTACAGTACAGTCAAAGCATAAAATCAATGTCCTATAAAATACACAAATATAAAAAGGCACAACAGGACAGGACAGTACAAAAGGACAAGCGGATAGGGGAGCACAAAGCCGAGCCTGGTTGGAGGATCTTAGTGACCTGGGTGCTACGTAGGGGGTGATGAGCTCGGTGATGTATAGGGGTGCTGCACCCGATAGTGCCTTGAAGGTGAGGAGGAGGATTTTGAAATCTATTCTAAGTGGGACTGGGAGCCAGTGTAGGGAGGCTAGGAGTGGTGTGATGTGCTCTCTCTTTCTGGTGCCGGTAAGGAACCTAGCTGCAGAGTGCTGGACCATTTTGAGGCGGGACATGGCTGCCTGACTGATGCCGGTGTAGAGGGCATTGCAGTAGTCAAGGCGTGATGTGATGAATGCATTGACTACTGTTTCCAGGTTGACGGGTGAAAGGATTGTTTTTATTTTACTGATGTTGCGGAGTTGGAAGAAGCATGACTTGACTACGGCATTTACCTGCCGGTCGAATTTGAGCTCTGGGTCAAAGATTACACCCAGGCTCTTGACGTGGGGTTTGAGGTGGGTGGAGAGTTGTCCTAGGCTGTTGGAGAGTGTTTGGGTGGAAGAGGGGGGGCCAAACAAAATGATCTCTGTTATGTTCATTGGCATACTATCAACACCACTGTTAGGCACTGCACATAACATACAATCAATTCAAAACAATACACTACCTTCCATTGTTTGGGGCTCTTGTTACAGTTTTTTACGACTGCTTTGACGCATTTTGCACATCAGAGTTTCAATGTGCAAAACTCAAAATGCTAATTGCTAAACTGACTTTAAAAATGCATACTCTAAGATACTAAATGCTATGCTTACATATCAAGTGCAAAACTGTTTATACAAAGTGCAAAACTCTAAATCATATGCTCCAGTCTCAGAATACAGCCACCTAATACTACATCAATGTTCAATTGCTTATTGCTACACAGGCAGATCACTAAATCAATTCCAACAGGTGTTTGTACTAATGTCTCATTACCTTCAACAGCCTTGCCCAGGTGAGTAGCATTGCAATACAATTGATAATATCTTCACCACTACATAAAAAGCTGCTTATAAACCTGAAGAAATGAGCAACATGGAGCAAGTTGGTGCAGCTGAGGTTGCACAACGAAGGACAGGGTCATGGACAGGGTCGTAGCCAAGGAGGCAGAAGAACATCTGTCTCAAATGAAATTATAACCACAATTGTTGACCATGTAATACAGTAAACCGAGGTCTTACTAGTGTCTCATAAAGACAAACAAGTGGTAGAGCAGATATTGAGTGCAGAACTAGAGATGGTTAGTGACTGGCTAGGCTACAACAAGCTGTCCCTCCATGTGGGGAAGACTGAGTCCATCCTATTCGGGTCAAAGGTCAGGCTCAGAAAATCGCCAGGTTTTAACATTAGAATAGGAGATACTGTTCTCACCGACAAAACATCTGTGAAATATCTTGGTTGTGCCAGTCAGATACAGGAGTTGTATGGGGAAGGAGTAATTTTTGTATTCTGCAGCTGTCTGCCCAGTGACCTGAAAATCGTAGTCAATGCTGTTAGATTCAAGTCCAGCCTGAAGACATGGCTCAAAAGGGACTATATGGTAAATGGTAAATGGTATATGTGATGTGCAGTGGCGGCTGCTGACCAAATTTTTTGGTGAAGCAAACATTTTATTTTTAAAACATCCCACAATGTGTGTGTCATTGGTGGCTGGTGCGTTAAAAAATTGGGGAGGACGGGAGAGATTAAAAGTAATAAAGAAGTCCGAAATTCAAGCTTTCTTTAACTACAAGGCATTTATTCATCCTATTTTTTTTTTATAATATCAAACAGAAGACTGACTACACCGAATACAGAAACTGTTGTGAAGGGCCAGATTAAACCGAATATATATATTTATTTATATATATATATATTTAATTGTATTTGTATATTCTCTAATATTCCATGATATCCCTTGTATATTCCTTGTACAATATGCATTGAATATCCATTCTAGCCTACTGAACATCCCATAATAGTCTCCATTCTACTATTGGTCGAGACCTTGGTGCCAGGCTGCCATACCCCTCAGACCCAGTTCAAACGTACCGCTCCACATGTACGAACAAGTCCTAGTTCCGCGTAGGAATCTGGCTACCGCACCACTAATGGGACTATTTGTTCATAGTGCGTATATATACTGCGCTACTAAAGTAGGACTTTCTTTTCAGTCCAGTTTCTTACCCTCCAATAGAGTCACAGACGTAAAGCCTCCCCGCGACGCCACGTGTGGGAGTAAGGCCAAGTTCGCCTACCATCGGTATTGAGACATCGTGTATATTAATATTTGAATAGTCATATTTGGCACTATATCGTCGAGTTGGACGTAGTCTATTAAGCTAATAATAGTCTGTTAATATATAGTGCTTCGTGCGGTGAGAATACTACCGTAGTCAGTACCCCATCGTTTCGGGCAGAGAACTGGCTGCTTACCCAGGGTGGTTGACCCCATGTGAAGCTGCACCCGAGGAGCCCCAGAGCCGACGAGCGAGTGGACCTGTATACCGGATTATTCTACCGACGACAGCCCGCCTTCCCAGGCACGGATTATGCTTTGTATACTTTGATTATTCCATGGATAAAGACCCCCGACACTGCCGTGTGTTGGAACCCCCCCCCCCCTGGAGAGGACGCAAGGTGAGGAGACGCTCTGCAAGACGAGGTCGCTTCACGTCTCTCCCCCGTGGACCGGAGAGAGCCGGCCCACAAAGAGTCCACCTGCTTTCATCTGTGGTCCAAGGATCGCCGGCGCATTGAACGGCACTACAGTGGGTTCACCTGGGATACCCTTGGCCGGACGAGGCAGCCGGATTCTACCCCCCCCCCCCCCCTCCTACTCCTGTCGGCTTACAAGCGACCGGATTAACCCCCCCCTTAGTGTATCTAGTATATAATCATTAAAGTATCATTGCTGTTATTCCTTAACTATTCCAGGTCGTATATTTACCACCTGCGCCATCAGAGATTGGACATTCTCTATTGATATACCGACGAATACTCTTTGCCATAAAAGTGCATACTATTTCAATTCATAAATGTAATTAAGTGATTAAGTGCTTGCTCTACACACCATTGCTGTGTAGTAATAAACGCATACTTCGACTTCGTACATTTGTGTTGGATCCGTTTCATCTACGTGAGAGTGTTTATGATAATATATTTATGCCGTGTACTGGGTGGCCGAATATTAAGTACAAAGGTAGTGGTAGTAAGTATCATATCTAGTAATACAGTCAGGGAATTGTACCCCTCAGTTACAATTGGTCCTTCGAGCCGGAGGGTAATTAGTGTAATATTAATATAGTGTTATTAATATTGAAATGGCCTATGATGAACACTCCACGAAACGATCCTCCTAACCAACGCCCGCAGCGCGAACGACGGCTCCCTCAGTACTTAGAGGCTTACGCTGTCAGTCAACAACCTAGTCTTCTACTAACAGTAAACGCGGTAAAACTAGAAAGTAAAAGTATGTCTAACCCCAACGCCCAGACTACCCCGACCATAGAGGCCCCTACGGGCTCTAATGTAACTGACCAAGTTCACGGTGGGGACCAGTGGGAACCAGACATGACTTCACACCCCGCCAGTACTGAAGAAGTAGTCCCCGATGAGTCCCGGGAGGAATACAACGCTACCGAGAGAGAACTCGGCACGGAAGAAGACGGGGAGAGCACCGTGGAGATAGAGCTCCAAGGCTCCGCAAGGAGTACCCCGAGGGAAGGCTCCCCTATACAACCGCCTTCTCCCAGCGAGGCAGAGAGGACCCTACAGCAGGCCTTCCTCATCAGCCTGAACGCCGCTGCTGAACGCGACCGACTGCAGATCCAGCAGCGAAGCGAACACGAGCAGATACGTCTAGAAATAAGACGCATTCAGATGGAAGAGAATGTGGCCCGAGAACGAGCCGGTGCTCAACGGGACGCAGCGCGCGACAGACAGCAGTCGCAACTAATAGAACAGCTGATCAGACGGACAACACCCTCTCCCTCCGCCAGAGGCTCCAGGAACTCGTCTAGACACACCTCCAGGGCGGCATCCCCTAGCCGAGTAAACAACCCTGAACTTGACCAACAGACGAGGTCTATACCCCCCACAGACCACCTCCCCCCACCGGTCCAAGCGAGACCTAGCAACCGGGAAGGAGCAGCATATCCTGTGGAGAGGCTAAACCAGAGACTACAAGCACTGGATGACTTAACTGAAGACGAAGAGGAAGAGGAGGAGAACCACGCCCGAAGACAGCACAGTACTCTACCGGACCAGGAGGTCCGGTACAGCCCAGGCTATACTCCCGCGGAGCTGCGCTACAGACCCCCGACTCTATACACGGGTGAGCACGACGCACGACCCGCACCGAGGAGCAGCACCTGGACAAGCGGGCCATGGTACACTGCCGGTGCCAGCCCATACCAAGGAGCGGGAGGAGACTCGCCTAGGAGGCCTCTCCCCCAACGCTCGCCGATGTATCCACAGTCAGCATCATACATTGGCACGCCTATGGTACCCGACTTCACCCAAGAGAACCGGGCCCAGTATACAGAACTCCGCATGTGTCTGGAGACCATGTTGGTGGATGTATTGGATGAACGCCACAAATACGCCATCCTACTGAAGCACTTAAAGGTACCCCGCGCACATAATATAGCGCTCGCCTACGCGACTTCCACCACCCCATACACAGCAGCGCTGGTAGCATTGGACCAGAGGTATGGGCGCATATGGGATTACGTGATCCAGGAGATCCGACACATCGACCGCTTACCCCCAGCAATAGACAATCGAGCACTGGACGACCTGTCCATCAGAGTGCAGTCCCTGGTAGGGATGTTGGGAGCGCAAAGAGAGAAGGGGAGGCATGAACTTTACGCCAACTCAAATGTGGAAAGGATTCTGGAGAAGCTGCCGCCCGCTCGTCAGGAGCGCTTTAGGCGGCAGAGGGACCACAGAGACCCGAATGGCCCCGAACCGAACCTCCTCGATCTAGCAGACTTCCTGGCGAGAGAAGTCAGCAGCCTACGGCTAGATACATTCGGACGGAGCACCCCTGGCTCCAGAGAAGGAACCAGACGACTAAATGATGGAAGAAGATCGGTGACTGTGATGCACCAATCGGAGTCAGTACCGAGCAGCAGGAGCCACAGTACCCCCTCCAGAACGGAGAAGTGGAAGATAGTGTGCCCCTACTGTGAGAAAGAACACTGGCTAGCGCAATGTGACTCCTTCCCCAAGCTGAACGCGGAGGAAGCAGGTCAATGGATAAAGTCCAACAAGCGCTGTTTTCGCTGTGCGCGCTCACACATGGCAGCCGAATGCCGCTTAAAGAAAAGGTGCACCAAGTGCGATGGAGCCCATCTGGACATACTTCACGACAGTAACAGACGGCGCCCTTCACCTGCACCATCCAGCCGCAAAGCGAGCGTCATGTACATCGATCCCGCCAGCAGCAGTGGAGCCCGAGTACTCCTAAAAGTAGTGCGTGTGACACTAAGCTACCAGAATAAAGTCCTGGACACTTACGCCGTCCTCGATGACGGGTCAGAGAAGACCCTGCTACTCGCCTCCGCTGCGGCCCAGCTAGGGCTGCGGGGAAGCGAAACCCAAATGACAATTCGGACAATAAGACGAGATTTGAAGACGATAAAGGGCGAGAATGTCTCATTCTCTATCGCAGCAAGCGGCCAGCCTGAGCGACGATACCAGATTACAGACGCTTTCACCAGCCAAGAAATAGGGCTGTCGCGGTACACATACCCCGTCGCCAAGCTGATGGAGAAATATGCACATCTGCGCAAGTTACCGATCCCGCTCATAGACAATGCTATGCCGACCCTGTTGATAGGCTCCGACCATGCAGACCTCATTGTCCCGATAGACCGGGTTCATACCGGACCCCGAGGCTGTCCTGCAGCAGTCGAGACCCGTTTGGGATGGACTCTCCAAGGCCCGCTCGCCAAATCTCTCAACCGAAGTACAGCCACTAGATGTCTCCACTCCCGAGTCACAGAGGGAGAAACCGCACTCCTGCAACACGTAGAGCGGCTATGGACCTTGGAACAAATGCCCTTTAAGAACGGAAAGAAAGACATTCGCTCTAAAGAGGACATTTACGCCATTCACCTCCTCGAGACAGGGACCAAGAGAGTCCCGGTCAACGGCGTGTTGAGATACGCCACGCCACTCCTGCGGCGAGAAGGAATGCCTACTTTCCACGCCAAGACAGACGCCACAGAACGGTACCTGCTGAACACGGAGCGGCGCTTAGCCAAGAACCCCGCCCAAGAGAGTGTATACCGCGCTGAGATTGAGAAGCTCATCACAGCGGGACACGTCACAAAGATGGACATTAAAGAGGCTGACCAGACCACTGAATCGTGGTACGTGCCCCACCACAAGGTCCATCACAACGGTAAAGGCCGCATAGTATTTAACTGCAGCTACCAGATCGGATCCCAAAATCTAAATAAAGAGTTACTGCCCGGTCCCACACTCGGCCCCTCCCTACTCGGCGTTCTACTCCGCTTCCGCCAGGAAAGGGTGGCCATCAGCGGGGACATTAAAGGAATGTTCCTGCAGGTGAGATTAGTAGAGGCGGACAAGCCCCTGTTACGGTTCCTATGGAGAGAGAAGCCAGGAGATGAGCACCCAGCCATCTACCAATGGGAAGTCCTCCCCTTCGGAACGACGTGCAGCCCCTGCTGTGCTACATTTGCACTACAGAAACATGTAGCAGAGGACCCAGCAGCGGACGAAGAGGTCCGACACAGCGTAAAGAACAGCTTCTACGTAGACAACCGTCTACAAAGCCTTTCAACCCAAGAAGAAGCCGAGGCTCTCCTGATTAAACTCCGCGCCTCATTGATCAAAGGCGGCTTTGATCTCAGGCAGTGGGCCAGCAGCGATCCGCAAGTACTGCGCAGCCTCTCCTCCGAGGACAAGGCAGCCAGCAGCGAGACCTGGATGGCTACAATCCCGGGAGAAGCCCAGGAGATGACCCTGGGATTGGTGTGGCGATTCAAAACAGATTCGCTTCACTACAGACACAAGCCCCTGACTACGGAGCAGGGAAGGCCGGCGGCGGCGCCGACCACCAGACGGAGTGTGTACACAACACTCGCCCGACAATATGACCCGCTAGGATGTATTCTACCGTACACCACCAGGGCAAAAATGATTGTACGAGCATTGTGGGACAAGGACCAGGGCTGGGACGACCCCATTCCCGCACACCTTGCATCCACCTGGAGAGAGTGGGAGATGGAGCTCCACTCACTCCCAGGCGTTAATATGCGCCGAAGCTACTTCCCACCCACGGTGAGGCCAGAGACATGTAAAATGGACTTACACGTCTTCAGTGACGCCTCAGAGGTCGCATACGGATCAGTAGCCTACTTGCGGGCCCAAGACCAGGGGGGAGAGATCTACACAGCATTTGTCCTCGCCCGCTCGAGAATAGCCCCACGCAAGCAACAGTCTATCCCACGTCTAGAGCTCTGCGCAGCCCTAGCCGGAGCGCACCTAGCCACGCTCATCCAACGTGAGCTCACCATACCGGTGTCTAGAACAATCCTGTGGTCAGATTCCACGACGGTACTCGCCTGGATCAAATCGGACTCATGCAAGTACAAAGTCTTCGTGGGAGTCAGAGTCACCGAGATTCAAGACTTAACCGAAGAGTTAACCGGAGAAACAGAGTGGCGCTACGTTGATACAAAACAGAACCCAGCTGACGTCATCACCCGGGGGATGCCCCTGGATGACCTCACCCGTCGCAATGTCTACAGTGACGGCCCCGCATTCCTAAGACTCCCGGAAGGACAGTGGCCCATGCCTATCCCGAGGGAAGCAAGTCCAGAGGAGGTGGAAAATAAGAAGTCTGTGTTCTGTGGATTGAGCACCGTAGCCTCCACCGACCCTAACATAGACGATTGCACGTCCATAGAGAGTGCACAACAAAGAACATTCCTGCGGTACCACCCGGAGTGCAAGTCCCCCGCTGATATGTCAGCAGCTAACTACGAGGAATTGCTTCTACTGCAGCGAGCCCAGAGAGACTCGTTCCCTGATGAATTGGCCTGTCTACAGGGAGGAAAGCCTGTCCCATCCGACAGCAGATTAATTCATCTGGCCCCCGAGAGCGACGCTCATACCCTCATCAGAGTGGGTGGTCGCCTACGCAGAGCCCCCAATCTACCGGATGACATTAAATACCCGATCGTATTGAACAGCCGACACAAGGTCACAGAGCTGATTATAAAGAAATACGATGAGGATGTACATCACGCAGGAGCAGAAAGAGTCTTCGCGGAAATCAGACGTCGTTACTGGATCCTACAAGGAAGAGAGGCGGTACGACGCTTCCAGCGAACATGTCTAGACTGCCGCAAGTGGCGCGCGCAGCCCAGCATACCAAGGATGGCTGACCTTCCTCCATGTCGCCTCCGAATCGGTGACAAGCCATTCCACTCAACGGGTATGGACTGCTTTGGCCCGCTGCACATAAAGAAAGGAAGAGGAACCGAGAAGCGGTGGGGTATTGTATTCAAATGCATGACCACCAGAGCGATACACATCGAGCTTCTCCCGACCATGAGCACAGACTCATTCCTTATGGCCTTCCGAAGATTCACATCACGGAAAGGAAGACCGTCTACCCTATTGTCCGATCATGGGACAAACTTCAAAGGCGGCGAAAGAGAGCTGAGAGAGAGCTTCCAAGCTATGGGCCCAGAACTTAAGACCCACCTCGCTCCAGCACAGGTTGATTTCCAATTCAACCCCCCAAACGCACCCCACTTCGGTGGCACTTGGGAACGAGAAGTGCGCTCCATAAAGACAGCCCTGTACGCAGTACTTGGGGCCCAGACTGTGGCGGAAGAAGTCCTAATGACAGTCCTCACGGAGATTGAGGGAGTACTTAACTCGAAGCCCCTCGGATATGTCTCCAGTGATGTGGCGGATATCGACCCAGTTACCCCCAACACACTCCTGATGGGGCGGCTAGATCCTGCATTACCCCAGACAATGTACCGGCCTGAAGAAGCGAACGGCCGACGAATGTGGAGGTACAGCCAAGTATTAGCCGACAAGTTTTGGAACAGTTTCCTACTGCACTACCTACCGTCTCTACAGACCCGCCAGAAGTGGGTAAAGGAGAGAGACAATTTGACAGAAGGAACAGTCGTCATGATTATTGATCAATCACTGCCCAGAGCTATGTGGCCGGCCGGCCGCGTAAGCAAAGTGATCACCGGTGCCGACGGCAAGGTCCGAGCAGCTGAAGTGCTCGTCCAGGGTCGCACTTACACCCGTCCCGTGGCGAGGCTCATAGAACTGCCTCGACTCCCAGACACAATCGATGATGACCATGACCCTACAACCCTATGACTTTGTGAAGTTGACTGACCCCTACGGCAAACCCTTATGTGTAAATAGACAACGCGATTAATCTGTCTCTGTTTAACTGATTAGGTCTGGGACCAATCAGGGGGTGGCTGTTGTGAAGGGCCAGATTAAACCGAATATATATATTTATTTATATATATATATTTAATTGTATTTGTATATTCTCTAATATTCCCTGATATCCCTTGTATATTCCTTGTACAATATGCATTGAATATCCATTCTAGCCTACTGAACATCCCATAATAGTCTCCATTCTACTATTGGTCGAGACCTTGGTGCCAGGCTGCCATACCCCTCAGACCCAGTTCAAACGTACCGCTCCACATGTACGAACAAGTCCTAGTTCCGCGTAGGAATCTGGCTACCGCACCACTAATGGGACTATTTGTTCATAGTGCGTATATATACTGCGCTACTAAAGTAGGACTTTCTTTTCAGTCCAGTTTCTTACCCTCCAATAGAGTCACAGACGTAAAGCCTCCCCGCGACGCCACGTGTGGGAGTAAGGCCAAGTTCGCCTACCATCGGTATTGAGACATCGTGTATATTAATATTTGAATAGTCATATTTGGCACTATATCGTCGAGTTGGACGTAGTCTATTAAGCTAATAATAGTCTGTTAATATATAGTGCTTCGTGCGGTGAGAATACTACCGTAGTCAGTACCCCATCGTTTCGGGCAGAGAACTGGCTGCTTACCCAGGGTGGTTGACCCCATGTGAAGCTGCACCCGAGGAGCCCCAGAGCCGACGAGCGAGTGGACCTGTATACCGGATTATTCTACCGACGACAGCCCGCCTTCCCAGGCACGGATTATGCTTTGTATACTTTGATTATTCCATGGATAAAGACCCCCGACACTGCCGTGTGTTGGAACCCCCCCCCCTGGAGAGGACGCAAGGTGAGGAGACGCTCTGCAAGACGAGGTCGCTTCACGTCTCTCCCCCGTGGACCGGAGAGAGCCGGCCCACAAAGAGTCCACCTGCTTTCATCTGTGGTCCAAGGATCGCCGGCGCATTGAACGGCACTACAGTGGGTTCACCTGGGATACCCTTGGCCGGACGAGGCAGCCGGATTCTACCCCCCCCCCCCTCCTACTCCTGTCGGCTTACAAGCGACCGGATTAACCCCCCCCTTAGTGTATCTAGTATATAATCATTAAAGTATCATTGCTGTTATTCCTTAACTATTCCAGGTCGTATATTTACCACCTGCGCCATCAGAGATTGGACATTCTCTATTGATATACCTTCGAATACTCTTTGCCATAAAAGTGCATACTATTTCAATTCATAAATGTAATTAAGTGATTAAGTGCTTGCTCTACACACCATTGCTGTGTAGTAATAAACGCATACTTCGACTTCGTACATTTGTGTTGGATCCGTTTCATCTACGTGAGAGTGTTTATGATAATATATTTATGCCGTGTACTGGGTGGCCGAATATTAAGTACAAAGGTAGTGGTAGTAAGTATCATATCTAGTAATACAGTCAGGGAATTGTACCCCTCAGTTACAGAAACCATGTTCGCTGGATTTTGGGGAAAAACAATATCTTTGACCTGTATTGGTCCCCTTGATACCACATTGTTGGGTATGGCCTACTTGGCCATAGTGCAGGGTCTTGTGAGGTCAAACCTTTAGTGGTGGTGGTGGTGGTGATACTGCTGCTTGTAGAGGTGGGTGACACGTCATCTTCATGATGGGCAGGTGTTATGGTCTCACTGAAGGTGGATGTTGACGGACAGGGTTCCTGCAAGTTTCAACAGGTTACATTTAAGACCTTTTAAGACCACTTTCAATATAATCTAATATGTTGCCATACCAGCAAAGAACTATTAAGGACAATTACTAAGAAGTAATTCCATGTATTGGCCATTACCATACTGCTTACTTTGCAGCATGTACATTTCCCCCCAAACACATTTAAACATGATCCAGAGAAGTACAGTACGGCTAAATACACACAATTGTTAAGGGGATGCAGACCAGAGAAAGACTTTCGTCTTGTTTACATCAGGGTCCCCCATTTTCAATTCATGATGAATTGTAAGTAATGGTGCAATTAGCACCATGCAATCCATTCTTTGTGGATCTAGCCCACAGTGTTTGTACACGTATAATATTGGGAGTTGTGCCTATAATTGACTCTTTGATACCGGCTCTGACCTGGTGAACGATCATGGTTGCTCTGGCCTCCAGTGGCCTCTGCTATTGGGCTCTCAGACGTGGACCGGCTGTGGCTGTCTGAGGTCTCTGGGTCAATAAATGCTGCCTTTGTGGGCTCACGTGCTGCAGACTGTGCTGTCGTCCATCTGTAGATTGTGTAGGTACACTTGAGACACCTTCTTGATGAGTTCTCACCTGCAGGCACAGTCAAACATGCATGGATACAGTTAGACAGTAGACAATTATTTTTTAAAACATCCCCTACTGTGTGTCAGTGGTGGCTGGTTAGTTAAAAAATTGGGGAGGACAGGAGAGATAAAAAAATAAATGTAATAAAGAAGTCAGAAATGCAAGCTTTTTTTAACTACGAGGCATTTATTCATCATTAAATTTTTTTATAATATCAAACAGAAGACTGAGTCTGTGCTAACCGAATACAGAAGCCATGTTCGCTGTATTTTGGGGAGGAAACAATATCTTTGACCTGTAGGCCTATAGGGAGGTGTAGTGGTTACGTCATTTTCTTTTTTTTTCCTGTTCCACCCTCTGTGGAATGCAATGTATTTCCCCATTTACCATTTCTAAATAGTCTCGTTTTAGATAAATAAAGCATTAACGTTACCATGGTGTACCTTTCTGTGCGTATTTATCCACAATCTATAACTCAAGATGAAAATATTCGCAATTAATCGTAAAGGTAGCAAAATAACAACGTTTGTTTTTGTTCGCTGGGAAACTACACTGCTATTTGGCGCTGCTAACTGACGTCACCACAGCGTAGCCTCCTGCCTACTAGTCACAGACCTAGGATCAGATTTCCCTTACATTCCATAAGCTTAACAATTTGTACAATGGGAAAATAACTGACCCTGAATTTGTAGCTAGTATCTGTTTCACCCAACACTAGTGCTCTGTGATCATAGCCATTTATCTCTAAAGCGAACCACTATTTATAAAAACCACAACCACGTTACCATATTTGTATTTATAATTTAAATCGTATAACATTATTTCGCTGCATATTAAATCACTGTAAATACTCATGTAAATCAGTGTCGTTGTACATATTGTGTATAGTTTATAACGTTAGTAGCTAGCTTGCTAGCCGGCATTCTCGAAACTCCTAACATGCCCCGATTTAAAATGGTTCTCTCCTTTTTGTATACCTTTGTCCTCACAAACAAAGTATTCTGCCAGAGAACTTATGGACACAACAGTAGTAGTAGTTATAAGGTGTTTGAGCTTGTAACGTTAACGTTAGTTAGCTATCGTGGTAGCCCCTTTCGTGATTGTGATGCACCGAGTGCATCACAGTCACGAAAGGGGCTACTATCGTGCTATCAACGGGCCGTGTAGCTAGCTAGCTTGCTAGCCGGCATGATGCGTGCAGTGCTTTGCCCCACAGGTCTGAGAAGAGGACCTGCACATTTTACTCGTTCCCGAAACTCCTCTACATGCCCCGATTTAAAATGGTTCACGACAGTAGACATAATGTTAACGTTAGCTAGCTAGCTTGGTACTATGACCTGTGACGGGGATAATGCGACAGCCTAACAGACCAATAGCGGCTGTGTACTGAACAACAGGCTGCCTAGTGGTAAGTGTAGTTCTTTTTTACGACAAATTAAAAACCTTATAACTACCTTTTTTTTCAACCAAAAATGCTTAAACAATCATGTTAGTGGTAGAAGGGAACTCATTTTGTGCAAAAATGGAAAACTTGCCAATGTTCATGCGGCAGAATTGTTACAATAGCAGATAATCCATTTTCCCAATGATAAATCCCTATACGGGTGGAACAACCAGTGACGTCAGACTACACCTCCCTATTGGTCCCCTTGATACAACAATGTTGGGTATGGCCTATGACACTTGGCCATAGTGCAGGGTCTTGTGAGGTCAAACCTTTAGTGGTGATGGTGATACTGCTGCTTGCAGAGGTGGGTGACACGTCATCTTCATGATGGGCAGGTGTTATGGTCTCACTGAAGGTAACGGACAGGGTTCCTGCGAGTTTCAACAGGTTACATTTAAGAATTTTTAAGACCTTTTTAAGACCACTTTCAATGGAATCTAATAAATATCTAAAGAACTATTAAGGAAAATGACTAAGAAGTAATTCCATATGTATTGGCCTGATAGGCTGTTACTCTGCAGCCCGGACGGGTGAATACTTTTGACAACAAATGTTTGTTTCCGCATGCGAGTTTTGCGCTCTGATTGGCCAGGTCATGTGACATGTGCGCCAATCGTGGGACAGCAAGTTCTGCGCCTATTTCCGGGTCTAACAGCCTGCAAACTACCTGGCGTTCTATCGCCATGCTCTAAGACAAACTCTAACCTTAACCAACTTCGAAAGAGTGGCTAAGCTTAACCGTCGAAAGAAGGGCAGGTGTTCTATCGCCATGCTCTAAGACAAACTCTAACCTTAACCAACTTCGAAAGAGCACCTGAGCTTAACCAGTGTAGACACTTACGGTCCCACGATTGGGCGTACATGTCACATGACCAGAAATGACCTGGCCAATCAGAGATGCGGAAACAAACATTTGTTGTCTAAAGTATTTAGGCAGCCCCGACATTTCCCCCCCAAACACATTTAAACATGATAGAGAGAAGTTATCGCAACATAGAAGTCATTTCCTAATCCAATACCATTTAAGACCCATCTGACTTTTTAAGGCCCAAAATTGTGATTATTAAATGTAAGACTTTAAGAACAGTTATGAATATGAGCACTTTGAAAGGGATCATGTACCTTGGCTAGTGTGTCCTCCTGAGCTTGGTCAATATCCACCTGGGCTGGTATATCCTCTTGCACATTATAGGCAGGAGGTGGGGTGCCAAAATACTTCAATAATGACCCTAGGAGAGATAAGAAAGTTTTATAATTATAGTAAAAAGCATTGCATTCATGATAGCTTAAAATGACAAGAACAGCTACAGTAGCTAAGTTAATAATTATGCTCAAGTCACCAACAGCGTTTATGAGCTTTTTTCACAAAATGAAACAAAAACATGATAATTGAGTGTTCCTGTCCTTTACAGTTAGCTAGCTAGTAAGTAGTATACCCAACAACACTGCCCTGCAGAAGCTAACGAATTCGGCTGGCTAACATTAGCTAACTAATTCGGCTGGCTAACATTAGCTAACGAATTTGGCTAGCTAACAGTGATACAATACTGCCCAGCTAAAGCTAACAGCTAAAACCAGACCACAGTTATGGAGCTAACAGCTAACAGCTAGAACCACACTACAGTTATGGAGCTAAAGCTAACAGCTAGAATCACACTACAGTTAGAGAGTTAAAGCTAACAGCTAGAACCACACTACAGTTATGGAGCTATAGCTAACAGCTAGAATCACACTACAGTTAGAGAGCTAAAGCTAACAGCTAGAATCACACTACAGTTATGGAGCTAAAGCTAACAGCTAGAATCACACTACAGTTAGAGAGCTAAAGCTAACAGCTAGAATCACACTACAGTTATGGAGCTAAAGCTAACAGCTAGAATCACACTACAGTTAGAGAGCTAAAGCTAACAGTTAAAACCACACTACAGTTAGATAGCTAAAGCTAACAGCTAGAATCACACTACAGTTATGGAGCTAAAGCTAACAGCTAGAATCACACTACAGTTAGAGAGCTAAAGCTAACAGCTAGAATCACACTACAGTTATGGAGCTAACAGCTAGAATCACACTACAGTTAGAGAGCTAAAGCTAACAGTTAAAACCACACTACAGTTAGAGAGCTAAAGCTAACAGTTAAAACCACACTACAGTTAGAGAGCTAAAGCTAACAGCTAGAATCAGTACAGCCGAATTCGATAGCTAACGTTAGCTTCTGCAGGGTAGTATGGTCTAACAGAAACTAGTTTAGCATGCTAATCGTTGTTTAACCATGAAGTCATGAACCAATCAATTCAACCAATATACTGGCCCAACATATTTCGCTTTTTTTTAATTGGCTTACCTTGTCTTAGCATTCCTTAGCAATAATGTATCTTCATATATCGGTCTCTGTGAGTACATCCTACTGCCCTCTCAGTCCAGTCTGAACTGAAAGTACCTGCTCACAGCACCTTCTCACGATAAAGCTGGGAACGAGGTTACTGCAGCCTCGAGCTGAAGCTAAGTGGGGGGATGGGCATAGCCATGATGGGGACCGGTGTGTGTGAATTGCACCTGGGTGGGGGATGGGCGAATGCGGTTAGAAGAGCGTTGGTAAACGTGGGGTCCACAGAATTCAGTATATTTTTAAGCAGCTCTGGGCTTGGGCAAAAGTCAGGACATGTTCTTGACGACTTGTGCTTGTTTGTTTGGAGAGATAACGTACAGTTAATGTGCTCAATGGACAAAAAAACGATTTGTGTAGGTACATATTACATATTAATACATATTAATATAATAATATAATAATAATAATTTTATTTGTATAGCACTTTTCATACAGAAATTGCAGTTCAAAGTGCTTCACAACAGTAAAAAAATACAGGCATAAACTTCTTTTTGCCTACATCTATAGTTGATTGGCTGCTACAGCTTTCCTTTGAATGTACAATAGATCCGGGAGACTGCAATTCGAAACTGGCCCCTGTAATTGTCCTAACACAACCCCCTCCAATGTACAGTAAATTACCAAGTATGGTCTTGTCAATATTCCAATGTACAGTTTTGTTTGTACAGTTGTACAGTTTCTTCCCCCTCAAATGTATATACTCTCAAATGTATATAATGTAACCAGGGCCGCCTGGGAGAAATGCGAGGCCCTGTGCGAGATTTAACGCGAGCCCCCCCCCCCCCCCCCCCCCCCCCTGTGCTTTCCCTGAGACTCCGGTATCGCTTGCCTGAGCAGTTCAAAGAGGCAGTCAAATCATAACATTTATGACATACAAGATATACAAATATACAGTACTGTTTATTTACAGACAGAGTCCCCATTTCCCACCCCACCTACTCATCCCCCCCCCACCCCACCTACCCAACCTCCTCCAATGTACAGTTTCTTCCCCATCAAATGTATATACTCTCAAATGTATATAATGTAACAGTACTCTCTTCTTAGAAACTGTCTATTAATCAGAGTTTCCAACGCCAGGGTCTACAATATATGACAGGCATTGTACTATTAAACAGTACTGTACTGTATATTTGTAGATCTGGTATGTCATAAATGTCTGGATGTAACAGTACTGTCTATCTGTATGTCATGTATGTAATGTATGTTATGATGAATTGAAAATGGGGGACCCTGATGTAAACAAGACGAAAGTCTTTCTCTGGTCTGCATCCCCTTAACAATTGTGTGTATTGAGCCGTACTGTATTGTACCCATTTAGCAAGCTAGCTCGCGCTAGCTAGTTAGCAAGTCAGCTTCCTGTTTAGCAAGCTAGCTTGCGCTAGCTAGTTAGCAAGCTAGCTTGTGCTAACTATGTAGTTAGTAAAATAGCTCATGCTAGCAAGCTAGATCGCATTAGCTAGCTACCAGTTATGACTTGGACCAATGATTCTGTCAATATATGTGTTTTTTTATGATAAGCTTTTGGCTTATCATACTAACTAGCAATCTAGCTAGCGAGCTAATTAGAGTGAGCTAATGCAAGCTAACTAGACAGCTAGCTTGTATGGTTTGATTGATTGATTGAACATTTTATTTAACAGATTGCAGAATGGGTACAATACAGTACGGCTCAATACACACAATTGTTTCTTTAATAGTTTCTTTAATAGTTGTCATACAGAAGTACAGAATACTTTCATACAAAATGCTTCTTACTGTTACGCTCCAGAGACTGTGCTAGACAAGATAGTATCAAATAACATAGTATAGCATGTAGTTTAGAAGAAGAAAATGAGGTCACAGTGTTCGGTATAGACATATGTACAATGTTCTGAGTTACCATATAATATACAATACTATGCAGTGTACTAATGTACAGTACTATATAGTGCAAAGCAGAAATGGGATGAGGTACAATTTAGGTACAATTTACAGTAAGGTGTACGAGTTGTAGTGCAATCCTTCATCAATAAATATAAAGTGTGGGGAGTGGGTGCTACAGTGTGTTTGTTTAAAGTGGGTGTGTGCTATAAAGTGTGTGGAGTGGGTGCTACAGTGTGTTTGTTTAAAGTGAGTGTGTGCGTGTGGATGTGTGTGCTATGTGCGTTTGGTGGTTGTTGTTGTGTAGGGGAGGATCTATGGTGGTTGTTGTTGTGTAGTGTTCATTCATTGTTCGTTTAGCAGCCTGATGGCCTGGGGATAGAAGCTTCTTCTGAGTCTTTCTGTGCTCGCCTTGAGACTCCGGTATCGCTTGCCAGACCGCAGCAGTTCAAAGAGGCAGTTGTTCGGGTGACTGGAGTCTTTAATGATTCTCTTAGCCTTGCCCTTGCAACGCTTGTTGTAAATGTTCTGGAGGGTGGGGAGCCCCCCTCCAATTGTGCGTTCGGCTGAACGTGTCACTCTTTGTAGTCTGCTTCGGTCTTGTGCAGTGCTATTCCCAAACTGTTTAACAAATTGTTAAGGGGATGCAAACCAGAGAAAGACTTGTTTACATCAGTGTCCCCCATTTTCAATTAATCAAGTTTCTTTATTAGTTGTCATACAAAAATACAGAATACTTTTATATGAAATGCTTCTTTCTGTTTTGCTCCTGAGAGTGTGCTAGATAAAAATAGATAAGTATAAAATAAGTATAAAATAGAAAGTGTAAACAAAAGTGTTCAATATGCATGATATATACAATATACAATGCAGAGTAGAGAAAAAGTTACTGAGTTACAATACAATATACAGTACAATGCAGAAGTGGGATGAGGTACAACTTAGGGTAAGGTGCAATGACGTATCAGTTGTAGTGCAAATCTCTTTACCAATAAATATAAAGTGTGTTAAAGTGTCTAAAGTGGGTGCTACAGTCAGTTGTTTATTTAAAGTGAGTGTGTACGTGTGGATGTGTGTGCTGTGAGTGTATTTGATGGTTTGTTACATAGTGTTATTGTCGTTGAGCATCCTGATGGCCTGGGGATAGAAGCTCCTTCTGAGTATCTCTGTGCTTTCCCTGAGACTCCGGTATTGCTTGCCTGAGCAGTTCAAAGAGGCAGTCAAATCATAACATTTATGACATACAAGATATACAAATATACAGTACTGTTTATTTACAGACAGAGTCCCCGCCTCCCACCCCACCTACTCACCCCCCCCCCCCCCCCACCCCACCTACCCAACCTCCTCCAATGTACAGTTTCTTCCCCCTCAAATGTATATACTCTCAAATGTATATAATGTAACAGTACTCTCTTCTTAGAAACTGTCTATTAATCAGAGTTTCCAACGCCAGGGTCTACAATATATGACAGGCATTGTACTCTTAAACAGTACTGTACTGTATATTTGTAGATCTGGTATGTCATAAATGTCTGGATGTAACAGTACTGTCTATCTGTATGTCATGTATGTAATGTATGTTATGATGAATTGAAAATGGGGGACCCTGATGTAAACAAGACGAAAGTCTTTCTCTGGTCTGTATCCCCTTAACAATTGTGTGTATTGAGCCGTACTGTATTGTACCCATTTAGCAAGCTAGCTCGTGCTAGCTAGTTAGCAAGTCAGCTTCCTGTTTAGCAAGCTAGCTTGCGCTAGTTAGTTAGCAAGCTAGCTTGTGCTAACTATGTAGTTAGTAAGATAGCTCATGCTAGCAAGCTAGATCGCATTAGCTAGCTACCAGTTATGACTTGGACCAATGATTCTGTCAATATATGTTGTTGTGAAGGGCCAGATTAAACCGAATATATATATTTATTTATATATATATATTTAATTGTATTTGTATATTCTCTAATATTCCCTGATATCCCTTGTATATTCCTTGTACAATATGCATTGAATATCCATTCTAGCCTACTGAACATCCCATAATAGTCTCCATTTTACTATTGGTCGAGACCTTGGTGCCAGGCTGCCATACCCCCCAGACCCAGTTCAAACGTACCGCTCAACATGTACGAACAAGTCCTAGTTCCGCGTAGGAATCTGGCTACCGCACCACTAATGGTACTATTTGTTCATAGTGCGTATATATACTGCGCTACTAAAGTAGGACTTCCTTTTAGTCCAGTTTCTTACCCTCCAATAGAGTGACAGACGTAAAGCCTCCCCGCGACGCCACGTGTGGGAGTAAGGCCAAGTTCGGCCTACCATCGGTATTGAGACATCGTGTATATTAATATTTGAATAGTCATATTTGGCACTATATCGTCGAGTTGGACGTAGTCTATTAAGCTAATAATAGTCTATTCATATGTAGTGCTTCGTGCGGTGAGAATACTATCGTAGTCAGTACCCCCATCGTTTCGGGTAGAACTGGCTGCTTATCCAGGGTGGCCGACCCCATGTGAGGCTGCACCCGAGGAGCCCCAGAGCCGACGAGCGAGTGGACCTGCATACCGGATTATTCTACCGACGACAGCCCGCCTTCCCAGGCACGGATTATGCTTTGTATACAGTGATTATTCTATGGATAAAGACCAACACTGCCGTGTGTTGGAAACCCCCCCCCGGAGAGGACGACAGGTGAGGAGACGCTCTACACGACGAGGTCGCTTCACGTCTCTCCATCGTGGACCGGAGGAAGCCGGCCCACAGAGAGTCCAACTGCTTTCATCTGTGGATCGAGGATCGCTGAGGCACCGAGCCGCACAACCGTGGGTTCTCCCAGGATACCCTCGGCCAGACGGATACAGCCAGACTCTACCCCCCCCCCCCCTTCTGCAGTTGTCTTACAAGCGACCGGAATTCCCCCCTAGTGTATCCAGTTCTATAATCATTAAAGTATCATTGCTATTATTCCTTAAATATTCCAGGTTGTATATTTACCGCCTGCGCCACCAGAGATTGGACGTTCTCTATTGATATACCAACGAATACTCATTTGCCATAAAAGTGCATCCTATTTCAAATCATAAATGTAATTAAGTGATTGCTCTACATACCTTTTGCTATGTATTAATTATTATTAAACGCAGACTTTCGACTTGGTACATTTGTGTTGGATCGTTTCATCTACGTGGGAGTGTTTACCATAATTATTTATGCCTAGTACTGGGTGGCCAGAGTCTAAAGTACAAGAGGTAGTGGTAGTAAGTATCATATCTAACAATACAGTCAGGGAATTGTACCCCTCAGTTACAATTGGTCCTTCGAGCCGGATGGTAATTAGTGTAATATTAATATAGTGTTATTAATATTGAAATGGCCTATGATGAACACTCCACGAAACGATCCTCCTAACCAATGTCCGCAGCGCGAACGACGGCTCCCTCAGTACTTAGAGGCTTACGCTGTCAGTCAACAACCTAGTCTTCTACTAACAGTAAACGCGGTAAAACTAGAAAGTAAAAGTATGTCTAACCCCAACGCCCAGACTACCCCGACCATAGAGGCCCCTACGGGTTCTAATGTAACTGACCAAGCTCACGGTGGGGACCAGTGGGAACCAGACATGACTTCACACCCCGCCAGTACTGAAGAAGTAGTCCCCGATGAGTCCCGGGAGGAATACAACGCTACCGAGAGAGAACTCGGCACGGAAGAAGACGGGGAGAGCACCGTGGAGATAGAGCTCCAAGGCTCCGCAAGGAGTACCCCGAGGGAAGGCTCCCCTATACAACCGCCTTCTCCCAGCGAGGCAGAGAGGACCCTACAGCAGGCCTTCCTCATCAGCCTGAACGCCGCTGCTGAACGCGACCGACTGCAGATCCAGCAGCGGAGCGAAGAAGAGCATATACGTCTAGAAATAAGACGCATTCAGATGGAAGAGAATGTGGCCCGAGACCGAGCAGACAGCCAGCGAGCAGCTGCTGGTGCTCTACGGGACGCAGAGCGCGACAGACAGCAAGCGCAACTAATAGAACAGCTGATCAGACGGACAACACCCTCTCCCTCCGCCAGAGGCTCCAGGAACTCGTCTAGACACACCTCCAGGGCGGCATCCCCTAGCCGAGTAAACAACCCTGAACTTGACCAACAGACGAGGTCTATACCCCCCACAGACCACCTCCCCCCACCGGTCCAAGCGAGACCTAGCAACCGGGAAGGAGCAGCATATCCTGTGGAGAGGCTAAACCAGAGACTACAAGCACTGGATGACCTAACTGAAGACGAAGAGGAAGAGGAGGAGAACCACGCCCGACGACAGCACAGTACTCTACCGGACCAGGAGGTCCGGTACAGCCCAGGCTATACTCCCGCGGAACTGCGCTACAGACCCCCGACTCTATACACGGGTGAGCACGACGCACGACCCGCACCGAGGAACAGCACCTGGACAAGCGGGCCATGGTACACTGCCGGTACCAGCCCATACCAAGGAGCGGGAGGAGACTCGCCTAGGAGGCCTCTCCCCCAACGCTCGCCGATGTATCCACAGTCAGCGTCATACATTGGCACGCCTATGGTACCCGACTTCACCCAAGAGAACCGGGCCCAGTATACAGAACTCCGCATGTGTCTGGAGACCATGTTGGTGGATGTATTGGATGAACGCCATAAATACGCCATCCTACTGAAGCACTTAAAGGTACCCCGCGCACATAATATAGCGCTCGCCTACGCGACTTCCACCACCCCATACACAGCAGCGCTGGTAGCATTGGACCAGAGGTATGGGCGCATATGGGATTACGTGATCCAGGAGATCCGACACATCGACCGCTTACCCCCAGCAATAGACAATCGAGCACTGGACGACCTGTCCATCAGAGTGCAGTCCCTGGTAGGGATGTTGGGAGCGCAGAGAGAGAAGGGGAGGCATGAACTTTACGCCAACTCAAATGTGGAAAGGATCTTGGAGAAGCTGCCGCCCGCTCGACAGGAGCGTTTTAGGCGGCAGAGAGACCACCGAGACCCGAATGGCCCCGAACCGAACCTCCTCGATCTAGCAGACTTCCTGGCGAGAGAAGTCAGCAGCCTACGGCTAGATACATTCGGACGGAGCACCCCTGGCTCCAGAGAAGGAACCAGACGACTAAATGATGGAAGAAGATCGGTGACTGTGATGCACCAATCGGAGTCAGTACCGAGCAGCAGGAGCCACAGTACCCCCTCCAGAACGGAGAAGTGGAAGATAGTGTGCCCCTACTGTGAGAAAGAACACTGGCTAGCGCAATGTGACTCCTTCCCCAAGCTGAACGCGGAGGAAGCAAGTCAATGGATAAAGTCCAACAAGCGCTGTTTTCGCTGTGCGCGCTCACACATGGCAGCCGAATGCCGCTTAAAGAAAAGGTGCACCAAGTGCGATGGAGCCCATCTGGACATACTTCACGACAGTAACAGACGGCGCCCTTCACCCGCACCATCCAGCAGCAAAGCGAGCGTCATGTACATCGATCCCGCCAGCAGCAGTGGAGCCCGAGTACTCCTAAAAGTAGTGCGTGTGACACTAAGCTACCAGAATAAAGTCCTGGACACTTACGCCGTCCTCGATGACGGGTCAGAGAAGACCCTTCTGCTCGCCTCCGCTGCGGCCCAGCTAGGGCTGCGGGGAAGCGAAACCCAAATGACAATTCGGACAATAAGACGAGATTTGAAGACGATAAAGGGCGAGAATGTCTCATTCTCTATCGCAGCAAGCGGCCAGCCTGAGCGACGGTACCAGATTACAGACGCTTTCACCAGCCAAGAAATAGGACTGTCGCGGTACACATACCCCGTCGCCAAGCTGATGGAGAAATATGCACATCTGCGCAAGTTACCGATCCCGCTCATAGACAATGCTATGCCGACCCTGTTGATAGGCTCCGACCATGCAGACCTCATTGTCCCGATAGACCGGGTTCATACCGGACCCCGAGGCTGTCCTGCAGCAGTCGAGACCCGTTTGGGATGGACTCTCCAAGGCCCGCTCGCCAAATCTCTCAACCGAAGTACAGCCACTAGATGTCTCCACTCCCGAGTCACAGAGGGAGAAACCGCACTCCTGCAACACGTAGAGCGGCTATGGACCTTGGAACAAATGCCCTTTAAGAACGGAAAGAAAGACATTCGCTCTAAAGATGACATTTACGCCATTCACCTCCTCGAGACAGGGACCAAGAGAGTCCCGGTCAACGGCGTGTTGAGATACGCCACGCCACTCCTGCGGCGAGAAGGAATGCCTACTTTCCACGCCAAGACAGACGCCACAGAACGGTACCTGCTGAACACGGAGCGGCGCTTAGCCAAGAACCTCGCCCAAGAGAGTGTATACCGCGCCGAGATTGAGAAGCTCATCACAGCGGGACACGTCACAAAGATGGACATTAAAGAGGCTGACCAGACCACTGAATCGTGGTACGTGCCTCACCACAAGGTCCATCACAACGGTAAAGACTGCATAGTATTTAACTGCAGCTACCAGATCGGATCCCAAAATCTGAATAAAGAGTTACTGCCCGGTCCCACACTCGGCCCCTCCCTACTCGGCGTTCTACAGAGGAGGACAAGCCCCTGTTACGGTTCCTATGGAGAGAGAAGCCAGGAGATGAGCACCCAGCCATCTACCAATGGGAAGTCCTCCCCTTCGGAACGACGTGCAGCCCCTGCTGTGCTACATTTGCACTACAGAAACATGTAGCAGAGGACCCAGCAGCGGACGAAGAGGTCCGACACAGCGTAAAGAACAGCTTCTACGTAGACAACTGTCTACAAAGCCTTTCAACCCAGGAAGAAGCCGAGGCTCTCCTGATTAAACTCTGCGCCTCATTGATCAAAGGCGGCTTTGATCTCAGGCAGTGGGCCAGCAGCGATCCGCAAGTACTGCGCAGCCTCTCCTCCGAGGACAAGGCAGCCAGCAGCGAGACCTGGATGGCTACAATCCCGGGAGAAGCCCAGGAGATGACCCTGGGATTGGTGTGGCGATTCAAAACAGATTCGCTTCACTACAGACACAAGCCCCTGACTACGGAGCAGGGAAGGCCGGCGGCGGCGCCGACCACCAGACGGAGTGTGTACACAACACTCGCCCGACAATATGACCCGCTAGGATGTATTCTACCGTACACCACCAGGGCAAAAATGATTGTACGAGCATTGTGGGACAAGGACCAGGGCTGGGACGACCCCATTCCCGCACACCTTGCATCCACCTGGAGAGAGTGGGAGATGGAGCTCCACTCACTCCCAGGCGTTAATATGCGCCGAAGCTACTTCCCACCCACGGTGAGGCCAGAGACATGTAAAATGGACTTACACGTCTTCAGTGACGCCTCAGAGGTCGCATACGGATCAGTAGCCTACTTGCGGGCCCAAGAAGAGGGGGGAGAGATCTACACAGCATTTGTCCTCGCCCGCTCGAGAATAGCCCCACGCAAGCAACAATCTATCCCACGTCTAGGGCTCTGCGCAGCCCTAGCCGGAGCGCACCTAGCCACGCTCATCCAACGTGAGCTCACCATACCGGTGTCTAGAACAATCCTGTGGTCAGATTCCACGACAGTACTCGCCTGGATCAAATCGGACTCATGCAAGTACAAAGTCTTCGTGGGAGTCAGAGTCACCGAGATTCAAGACTTAACCGAAGAGTTAACCGGAGAAACAGAGTGGCGCTACGTTGATACAAAACAGAACCCAGCTGACGTCATCACCCGGGGAATGCCCCTAGATGACCTCACCCGTCGCAATGTCTACAGTGACGGCCCAGCATTCCTAAAGCTCCCGGAAGGAGAGTGGCCCACGCCTATCCCGAGGGAAGCAAGTCAAGAGGAGGCTGAGAATAAGAAACCTATGTTCTGTGGATTGAGCACTGTTATCTCCGCAGACCCCAACATAGATGATTGCACTACCATAGAGAGTGCACAACAAAGGACATTCCTACGGCACTACCTACCGTCTCTACAGACCCGCCAGAAGTGGGTAAAGGAGAGAGACAATTTGACAGAAGGAACAGTCGTCATGATTATTGATCAATCACTGCCCAGAGCTATGTGGCCGGCCGGCCGCGTAAGCAAAGTGATCACCGGTGCCGACGGCAAGGTCCGAGCAGCTGAAGTGCTTGTCCAGGGTCGCACTTACACCCGTCCCGTGGCGAGGCTCATAGAACTGCCCCGACTCCCAGACACAATCGATGATGACCATGACCCTATAACCCTATGACTTTGTGAAGTTGACTGACCCCTACAGCAAACCCTTATGTGTAAATAGACAACGCGATTAATCTGTCTCTGCTTAACTGATTAGGTCTGGGACCAATCAGGGGGTGGCTGTTGTGAAGGGCCAGATTAAACCGAATATATATATTTATTTATATATATATATTTAATTGTATTTGTATATTCTCTAATATTCCCTGATATCCCTTGTATATTCCTTGTACAATATGCATTGAATATCCATTCTAGCCTACTGAACATCCCATAATAGTCTCCATTCTACTATTGGTCGAGACCTTGGTGCCAGGCTGCCATACCCCCCAGACCCAGTTCAAACGTACCGCTCAACATGTACGAACAAGTCCTAGTTCCGCGTAGGAATCTGGCTACCGCACCACTAATGGTACTATTTGTTCATAGTGCGTATATATACTGCGCTACTAAAGTAGGACTTCCTTTTAGTCCAGTTTCTTACCCTCCAATAGAGTGACAGACGTAAAGCCTCCCCGCGACGCCACGTGTGGGAGTAAGGCCAAGTTCGGCCTACCATCGGTATTGAGACATCGTGTATATTAATATTTGAATAGTCATATTTGGCACTATATCGTCGAGTTGGACGTAGTCTATTAAGCTAATAATAGTCTATTCATATGTAGTGCTTCGTGCGGTGAGAATACTATCGTAGTCAGTACCCCCATCGTTTCGGGTAGAACTGGCTGCTTATCCAGGGTGGCCGACCCCATGTGAGGCTGCACCCGAGGAGCCCCAGAGCCGACGAGCGAGTGGACCTGCATACCGGATTATTCTACCGACGACAGCCCGCCTTCCCAGGCACGGATTATGCTTTGTATACAGTGATTATTCTATGGATAAAGACCAACACTGCCGTGTGTTGGAAACCCCCCCCCGGAGAGGACGACAGGTGAGGAGACGCTCTACACGACGAGGTCGCTTCACGTCTCTCCATCGTGGACCGGAGGAAGCCGGCCCACAGAGAGTCCAACTGCTTTCATCTGTGGATCGAGGATCGCTGAGGCACCGAGCCGCACAACCGTGGGTTCTCCCAGGATACCCTCGGCCAGACGGATACAGCCAGACTCTACCCCCCCCCCCCCTTCTCCAGTTGTCTTACAAGCGACCGGAATTCCCCCCTAGTGTATCCAGTTCTATAATCATTAAAGTATCATTGCTATTATTCCTTAAATATTCCAGGTTGTATATTTACCGCCTGCGCCACCAGAGATTGGACGTTCTCTATTGATATACCAACGAATACTCATTTGCCATAAAAGTGCATCCTATTTCAAATCATAAATGTAATTAAGTGATTGCTCTACATACCTTTTGCTATGTATTAATTATTATTAAACGCAGACTTTCGACTTGGTACATTTGTGTTGGATCGTTTCATCTACGTGGGAGTGTTTACCATAATTATTTATGCCTAGTACTGGGTGGCCAGAGTCTAAAGTACAAGAGGTAGTGGTAGTAAGTATCATATCTAACAATACAGTCAGGGAATTGTACCCCTCAGTTACATATGTGTTTTTTTATGATAAGCTTTTGGCTTATCATACTAACTAGCAATCTAGCTAGCGAGCTAATTAGAGTGAGCTAATGCAAGCTAACTAGACAGCTAGCTTGTATGGTTTGATTGATTGATTGAACATTTTATTTAACAGATTGCAGAATGGGTACAATACAGTACGGCTCAATACACACAATTGTTAAGGGGATGCAAACCAGAGAAAGACTTGTTTACATCAGGGTCCCCCATTTTCAATGAATCAAGTTTCTTTATGAGTTGTCATACAAAAATACAGAATACCTTTATATGAAATGCTTCTTTCTGTTTTGCTCCTGAGAGTGTGCTAGATAAAAATAGATAAGTATAAAATAGAAAGTGTAAACAAAAGTGTTCAATATGCATGATATATACAATATACAATGCAGAGTAGAGAAAAGGTTACTGAGTTACAATACAATATACAGTACAATGCAGAAGTGGGATGAGGTACAACTTAGGGTAAGGTGCAATGACGTATCAGTTGTAGTGCAAATCTCTTTACCAATAAATATAAAGTGTGTTAAAGTGTCTAAAGTGGGTGCTACAGTGAGTTGTTTATTTAAAGTGAGTGTGTACGTGTGGATGTGTGTGCTGTGAGTGTATTTGATGGTTTGTTACATAGTGTTATTGTCGTTGAGCATCCTGATGGCCTGGGGATAGAAGCTCCTTCTGAGTATCTCTGTGCTTTCCCTGAGACTCTGGTATTGCTTGCCTGAGCAGTTCAAAGAGGCAGTCAAATCATAACATTTATGACATACAAGATATACAAATATACAGTACTGTTTATTTACAGACAGAGTCCCCGCCTCCAACCCCACCTACTCACCCCCCCCCCCACCCCACCTACCCAACCTCCTCCAATGTACAGTTTCTTCCCCCTCAAATGTATATACTCTCAAATGTATATAATGTAACAGTACTCTCTTCTTAGAAACTGTCTATTAATCAGAGTTTCCAACGCCAGGGTCTACAATATATGACAGGCATTGTACTCTTAAACAGTACTGTATATTTGTAGATCTGGTATGTCATAAATGTCTGGATGTAACAGTACTGTCTATCTGTATGTCATGTATGTAATGTATGTTATGATGAATTGAAAATGGGGGACCCTGATGTAAACAAGACGAAAGTCTTTCTCTGGTCTGCATCCCCTTAACAATTGTGTGTATTGAGCCGTACTGTATTGTACCCATTCTGCAATCTGTTAATAAAATGTACAATCAATCAATCAATCAATCAATCAATCAATCAATCAATCAATCAATCAATCAATCAATCAATCAATCAATCAATCAATGTCTACAGCACTACACAGTGTGTAATGTGATGTCTCTACAGCACCAGTGTGTAATGTGCAATCTGTTAATAACATTTTCAATCCTTTGAATACAGTAATTAAATTTACAGTCCAATGAAATGAGGACTATTATTTTTATAGTGGTACTATGTGCACAAATGACCAAATGTTACACACTTACACACACACACACTGCAATACCGTGTGTAACCACAAGAGCGCACACACACACCGCAATACCGTGTGTAACCACAAGAGCGTTCACATGCAATACCGTGTGTAACCACAAGGGCACACACACACACACATTCAGGAACCGGACCCCGCCAAGCAAACTCACACACCGCAATACCGCGTGTAACCACAAGGGCACACACAAAGTCTGGAAAATTTACTTCCAGGGGACCTATTTTTTTTCTCAAAAAGAATAGCACCAGGCATATCAGCAAGCTGTTTTCTATTGATTGCAATGCTCGTGCCCGTGGGGACCAGGACTCGGGGTCCCCACGGGAAAAATGGGTCCCCGCGGCGTGAGTGATATGTCAGGTCATGGTCCCCAGCAGGATAGAAAAACAAACACACACACACACACACACACACACACACACACAAACACACACACACACACACACACACACACACACAGAGAGAGAGAGCAAGAACGGTTTAGTTTGTCTTGGTAGTGTAGCGGTCAAAAGCACTTGCGTACCAATGTGGCACCCCGAACGTGATCTAACATATCATTTAACCAGCTTTTTTTGTCGTGATTATTTTGTTATGAACTATTGTACAGTAAAATGCTCCAACAATGACAGCAACCTGCTGGCTTAATTCTTTGGCAATATTATGATATTTAGTCGACCTCATCTCAACCTCAGTTTGAAGCTGCCGTCACCCGTCATGCCAGGATCTGTTGATCTGCGTCAGTGGCTTCATGTCGCTGACTTCCATTAAAAACCAGTGATTTCCTGTTGCTTTGTAGCCCGTAGCGTGAACAACACATGGTGCTGTGGAGAAATACACGCAGAGGCTGTGGGACAGGCATGAGGATGTGACACAGAGGGCATGATGAGAATGCATTCACACATCCAT
>NC_140172.1:43543408-43645908 GCF_963971535.1 Notolepis coatsorum | reverse complement strand
CAGCTACCACGTCCAGACACCAGCCCGGTAGGGTGCCCACCTGTCCCGCGATTCGCGGGACAGTCCCGATATTGGGACGTTTGTCCCGCGTCCCGCTACAACAAAACAATGTCCCGCAATTCAAAGATAAAAAAATATATATAATTTTTAATTTTTAATTTTTTATTTTTTATTTTTTATTTTTTATTTTTTATTTTTTATTTTTTATTTTTTATTTTTTATTTTTTATTTTTTATTTTTTATTTTTTATTTTTTATTTTTTATTTTTTATTTTTTATTTTTTATTTTTTATTTTTTATTTTTTATGTTTTATTTTTTATTTTTTATCTTTTATTTTTTATTTTTTATTTTTTATTTTTTATTTTTTTTATCTTTCAAAGATTATTATTTAAAAAATGTTTTAAATGTTGTTAATTTAATGCCTCGTTCCAATACCCTCTTATATTTAAAAAAATCGGGCGACGTCACAAACCAATGCATTGCGCAGCCGAGCAATAGTATCCAGCTGCAGGACCACAGCACCGACACACTCAGGACCGCGACACTTTGCGGACCCACACTCTACAGACCCTCGCTCCCATTGGCTGATTTGGGTCACGTGACCGTCCCACCCAATGGCTGAATTGGAGTGGGACGGTCACGTGACCCAAATCAGCCAATGGGAGCGAGGGTCTGGAGAGTGTGGATCTGCAAAGTGTCGCGGTCCCGAGAGTGTCGGTGCTGTGGTCTTGCAGCTGGATGCATCTCCAGCCGAGGCTGCAGCGCGGAGCAGCTCACTCGAGTCTTGCGAGTCGCGCTGCCTGTCACCTGTCCGAGCGAGGCCGGGGCGCGTGTGTGACGTCAGTCACTCGAGTAGTCAGAAGAAAGACCGCCAATATTACTGATACAAGTTGTTTAGCTAGCTAAGAAAAACAAGGAAATGGAGGCAAAAAAAAGAGACTTTGCTCATATAACAGAGACTGGGACAAGAAGTATACTGGCTGAGATCCGTTTCAGATGATCCCCAAACTGGAGGAGAGGGGGACGTCACCTATAGTTGTTCAGAGGAGCGCCTCTTCAGCAAGTCTGGCCCGACTATTATTGAGAACTGAATCAGAGGGTCGGTTTGTTATAATAACAGAATACACGGGGAGTATCGCCGGGACACTGTCCAGAGGGAAGGGGGCAATAGAATCCGGAGGCTAATATCCCCAAAACCGGAGGTGAGTTCAATAAGATTAATAACAAAATTAGCTATATATAGCCTACCGTCTGCGTCGAATATGATATAAAGGCATTTAAATAATAAATACATTTCTTTAATTTTGATTAGCAATAAAAAAAAATGTAAATACTTTTTTTTTTCTCCCCTTCCCCCCCCTACGTGTCCCGCATTGTCCCGCAAAAGCAGTGCTGCTGTCCTGCGACTGAACCATTTTGACCTGGTCACCCTACAGCCCGGGGTGGTCCAAGGAGGTCGATCCAGCTGAGTGCCCATTCCTACCAAGCTCCACGGAGGACCCAGTGACCATCCAGCAGGGTCGTTTCGCCAACCGAAGAGAGTTCCAGGAGGTTGATCCAGGCGAGTGCCCGCCGCGGGGGAGGGGAGGACGGTCGTCGTCGGTGCCCAAGCATGAGATGCCACCGGTGGATTTACTACCAACGGAGCCGTCATCTTCCCGGAGTCCAGCGACAATAAATACCTCGCCAACAAGTAACAACTCGTATACGAGCGATAATCGACATAGCAACCCACACAATGACGATATGAACACACCGCGCAAACACATGCTGCATAACAACAACAAGCGTAGGATAGTAAACAGAGCCATCCAAATGAACCGGAAGTGGAAAGTCTTCCCAACTGTAAATAACTAAAGACTTATTTGGGACTCGAGTGCTAAACCAAAGGGTATATTAGGCGGACACTTGAACATACGAAGTTTAAAAAGCCAAAAGTGAAGAGATAAGTCATATGTTACTAGAGTCTAATCTCGATTTCCTAGGTTTATCAGAAACTTGGCTCACTGAGAATTCTCCATATGCTGCTGTAACACTTCCGGGTTATAACTACAGAAGGGATCGAATGGATACGAAAGGGGGCGGTGTTCTGATCTACACCAGAGACACCATCCGTTGTAAGGAGATACAATGGCAAGACCCAAACGATCTAGAATGTATAGGTCTGAATATGATCCTGTCGCCTCAGATGTCCTTTACACTTATAGTCATTTATCGACCACCTTCCTCCAACATTAGCTTTTATGATAAATTTAAGAATGTACTAAGTCAATGTGATTTTAAGAGAGAGGTCTTTATAATGGGTGACTTAAACTTGAACTGGGAAGACAAGGCAACAAGGAAGAAGCTCAAGCAAATTACTGACAGTTTTAACTTAACTCAAAATGGTTAAAGGCCCAACGCGAATAACAAACAGCACCAGCACTCAGATTGACTTAATATTCACTAATAGACCCGAAAGAATTACAAAAACACACAATATGATAACAGGGCTGTCAGACCATAATATGGTGCTGACTGCTGATATCAAGAAAACGAACAGGCAAGCGGTTCAATACAAATGCTGGGAAAAGTTAATCCTTTGGCATTCCAAAACACAAGCAAGAGAAGTTTAGATTAGCCATACAAAACTTAAACTGGAACGATCTACTGCTTGAAAATGACCTAGAAACAACTAGTCAAGTTTTTACGGAAAAATTACAATCTACAATCAATACATTTTCAATTAGGATAAAACGCAAAAATAAGAAACAGACTCTCCCCTGGGCGAACGATTTGGTCAAGAAACTAATGAAGGAACGGGACATTGCTTTAAAAATTGCCACAAAATCAAAGCTGTCTCACGATAGACAAAAATGTGTTATGTTGAGAAACAAAACAACAAGGGAACTGAGAAAAGCAAAAGCAGATTTCTTCATCTCAATTATTGAAAATGCCCACGGTAACTCAAAGGTTATATGGAGTCAGATCAAGAAATTAACTGGTCAAAACAAAGCTGCAATTAAGCCAATCGAACTGAAGGTCAATGACAAAACTTTACAGTATCCATCAGACGTAGCACCGGCCCTCAATCAGTATTTTGTAGAGTCTGTGGCCGCAATAGCCCAAAGCTTCGCAGTTCAGGACAGTAGTCCTAATCTGCCATCTACTGTCAATATTTATGAACCAGCAGTCATACCAAAATCAGTCACTGAGATAGAGGTTGCAAATATAATTACATCCCTCAAATCCTCAAGAGCTAAGGATATATATGGCATGGACACACTCATGCTGAAAGAGATAAACTTCTCTATAGTGAAGTCACTGACCCATATAATCAATATGGGTTTCAATCAAGGGAGTTTTCCTAACCCATGGAAGCCTGCAGTTGTGGTCCCTTTATTTAAAAGTGGTGACCCTCTCATGACATCCAATTACAGTCCCATCAGTATTCTACCCATAGTGTCCAAGGTGTTTGAAAAACTGATTGCCAAACAGGTCACTGATCATCTCAATAACAGCTCCTTCCCACTGCACCCAATGCAATTTGGATTCAGGGCTAACCATTCAACAGAAACAGCAACATGCTTCTTTTTAGAGCGAGTCAAGGCTTCAATGGACAGGGGTGGGGTTGTGGGGGCTGTGTTCCTTGATCTAAGGAAAGCTTTTGACACTGTTAACCATACTATTCTACTCCAAAAGCTGGTCAATTTCAACCTCTTCAAATCATACTTTTCATTCCGTTCCCAACTTGTCAAAATTGAAAATCATAAATCTACTGCCATCTGTCTGTCAACTGGTGTCCCGCAGGGCTCTGTCTTGGGTCCAATCCTGTTCAGCATGTACATTAACGATTTGCCTTCTGTGTGTGGCCAATGTGATGTACTGATGTATGCTGATGATACAGTGATCTTTACACACGGTAAAACCACAGAAGAGGTTGCAACAAAATTGTCTAATGTCATGGTGAATGTCACATCCTGGCTTAAGAACAGCTGTTTACAATTGAATGTCTCTAAGACTGTCTGTATGTTCTTCTCCAAGGGCCACAGAGAAGTTGCAGAGCAGGATATCTTCATCTCCGGTCAGAAATTACAGGTAGTATCAGAATATAAATACTTAGGATTACACATAGACCCAAACCTTAGCTTCAAAAATCACATAAAAAAAAGTCTGCAATAAGGTAAAGTTCAGCCTATCAAAATTCAGGTACATAAGAAACTTCCTTTCAACCGAGGCAGCAAAGCTATATTTTCATTCAATGGTTCTATGTTGTTATGGCTTGCTCAGCACCTGTCTGCATATATCTCGCTTCAGCGTATATACACTGAATAAAAAATTCCACCATGTACCTTTACATGCCAGCATTCATCCGCTTACCTACATAAGCAGGGGTGGGGCCACACACTCATCTCCTTCTCAAATTTCATCACAAGCTAAGTGCTGCTCACATGCCCACTTGACGTGAAGAAAAATATTTAGTCTGAGGAAAGGAAAACAGAAGAACAAGGAGATACGTTGACATCATATCTTTATTTTCTCTCTCACTATTTTTGAGAAAATACGGCGATATTGTCTTCGTTACTGGAGTGTCTGGATCATTCCGACCTTCAACGTTTTTTACGTATTAGGAGCTCACGCCGCTGACATGCTTCCCAACTACAATCCTACTTGCTGCGGCTGGATGGGGTTACCCTCCAGCAACACAGCTGGACTGTAGGACGCACCGACTATTGTGAGAAGCGGTTGTTTCCAGGTTGGGTACGTACTGTTTTGCTTGCGAGCTCTGGTTGTTGTTGATGCTGTGGGGGTTAGCTAACAATTTACGAAACGCCGAATCCAGGCTAGGGTCCTCTGCTCGGCTTAAACGGCGGTCGGGGGATCTTGGTCTGACGCCCATGATGGCTACTCTAGTGGGCCGCGCTAGGTCCTGGTGATCCCAGGATTCTAGAGCGGATGCTTCTCTGTCCCGTGCAGGCCCCATCTTTCATATACAAATGGAAGTATACCCTAACGAGGAAATGTGGGCATAGGTTCTTCTTTATCGGAAGTTCCATGCTCAAAGGGCCCTGTGTATGTCTGGATCACCGTTGACAACTGTGTAATGACATTTCTTTTTCTTTTCCCTGTTAGGGGAGGGATTGGGACAGCGGCCTGTCTGAAGTGTGGCTTGTTATGTCATTGTATACAGTTCAGGTGATAACTGCTTAGCTTGCGTGCTAGTTTATGGACTACTGTGTTAGCCAGTCAGCTGTTAGCTGCGCAGCTGTTAGCTGCGGCGTTAGCTCGCTGTCTTTACCAGGCTGGTATACGTTAGCTTGTTGCTATCAGCCGAACGGCTGTTAGCTTAATGCTACACTGTTGAACGTTTTCTGTGACTATAACATGCCTTAAACACTCTGACTACGACGTCATCTTTGACAGATGATGTTAGTCGAACCTACCGGGAGCCCAGCCGGCGAGGACTGTGTCAACATGGAGAACCGTAGCGGCTGGGTGGCGCAGCGACGCTGCCCTCGTCGTCAACACAGGAATGCTGTGTTTAACGTCGGTGCCCCGTTAGCCAGATTGCAGTTCGCTTGGCCTGCGCTCACGGTAGGAAGGTCCCGACCGGACCTTAAACACTTTTTCTTCCTTCCCTTCTAAATGTTTTGTAATAACGATGTTTTCCAAAACGGGTGTTGCTGCAATACATTTAGGATACGACGCGTGTTGTGTGTGAATTGTCTTGTCACTGGTATAGCTTCTCTCTCCATACAAATCGGGTTGTTGTTTTACATGTGTAAAAATGATCTGGTTAGTTGTGTTGAGAACATCATGTGTGTTCAGGTACCGTGAACTCACAACTAAGGGGGTTAATTAACCTATAAAGCTATGCTTAGTGACATATGAGTGAAGAATGAATTATTTTCTCAGCCTGTAATGACAATGAACAGTGTGTTCACATATTAACAGGGTTACCTGTTCAACTGGGCCGTATAAAGGGTAAGGTAGGAGGGGTGATCCCCCTGGTTCCCTGGGGCTTCCCCACCCTCCTCTCAGACATGTTGTTTACAATATATTGTGTCACTGTGTTTGTGGGGATACGATGTAACCCTTAGCTTAATTGCTGGGGTTGTGCTAACCTCTTGAGGAACTATATTTTCCTAAAGAAAAGATTGTTTGGTCGCTTATCGTGTGTGCTTAGCAAGGCCTGTGGCCGATACATAATCGAGGATTCTGTATTCTCTCGTTATGAAAAACGGCGTTCCTCTGTAGCAAGAGTGTACTTGCCATTTTTTTTTGTGATAAAGGGTTGTATGTGTCTTGTGATCTACAACTGGGTTAGGTTGGCCACAGAAGCACATGTGTAAGTCTGGTACCGGGGCTCTTAAAGGGGCCCTCTCTATTCTGTGTTTTTTCCTTAGTAAAAATCAGATAGCAGGTTAGCCCCTGCTCCCCCCCCCCTCTATGGCGAGCTGCTAGGGCTGGACTTCTGGACTTGAACTTTGTGTTGCACTGTATCCATGTCCCCAACCACCGCACTTTCACAGTCTTACTGTTGTCTCACTGTTATGTCTTGTCTTGCACTTTACTTAAAATTATTTATTTACTGTTGTATTGTTCTTAATTGTGAAAAAAGTATGCACTGTAATGCCAAAACACGTTCCATTTTGTACCTGTATGAAATGGCGAATAAAGTAATCTGAATCTGAATCTGAAAGCTGTGTGAAGCTGTTAGTCACTTCATGTAGCTGACTATGACTGTGTCATGTTCTTTTTTGTCATTACATCGTATCATGGGTGTGGGGTCGTAAAGGGGTGAACTGGTAATCCTTTCCTCCCCTTTTTGATTGGTCAGGGGTTAAACCCTCCTGTCCTTCAAGGTTCCTGTCACGTTGCTGTTCGGCACGTTACAGGGTAAGAGGGGGGGGGGGGTTTCCTGGTCCCACGCCCTGGAAGATTGGGCGTGTGCACCGCAGAAATTCCCCCGCCATAGAGTATGTCACTGTGCGCGTCTCTGTTGGTAAGACTTCCGTGAGTTGTTCAGGTCCATGTGATGGATCTGTTTCAGGGAGTTGTCAGAGCTCCTCCTCACGAATCTCCTCCTCGGGCCTTCTGTGAGTTAAGACTCTCCTTCCCTGTGAGGGAGCCTCCTCAGAGTTCAGAGCCTCCTCCTCAGATTGTCAAGGTGAGTAGAACTTCGAAAAGGAGTTCTGCTCTATTGTGTGTGTATTCGATTCAATTCGAGTATTGAGTGTGTATTGGTTCAGTGCCTCCTCCTCGGAGAGCCCTAACCCAAATATTACATAGCTCAATGTTGCAATATATTCTTTTCAATCTATACAGCTCGCGTGGGAAGTCTCTCTGGGGATTTCCGTCTCCTCCCTATGGGAGGGTGGTGGGATGTAAAAATGTAAAAAAAAATTACCCTCAGCTGCGTCACGAGGGATTCATGTCAGTCTGTGTTCTTTCTTTTTTGAATAAAAATAGGAAGGTACATGAAGCATGACGGCTCCGTGTCGTTCTCCCAGGCGACTTGGAGGAACAATGTTTGGTGTCTTGCTAGACTATCCATTGATGTGTTTGGGTCTCGACGCATACATAGTGCTGGCTCGGTGTGTTTCTGTTAAAGAATCACACAGGGGCTAAGTGCGCCTTGGTTGCTTGTTAAAACAGTGTTTTTATAGGGCAACTGGGATGGAGTTTAGTCTCTTCCGAGCGCCAGTTTACTAGGTTGTCTCGATGAATTCTCGTTCATATCTGGGGGATGTTAACGGGATAGATCTGAACATAGGTAGAGGGGTCTCACGCCCTTGGGGTGGGCCACTGAGCACGGTCCAAATGGGACCGTCTGGGTGGCGCCCTCTTTTCATGTTTTAGATCGACACGCATACCTACCCCCTCTTCTGGAGTGGGCATGTCGGCGTGGTTAGGACACGGGACTGGTCTGGTCACGCTGGTCCAGGTCAGTTAACCCGTTGTCCGCCGGGGATGCAGATCTGCTGTTCTGGTACCCTGAGGGACTTGTGTTTTTTTTTCGGGGCGAAAAATGGCGGGTCGGTCCGGGTGTCACAGGGTTAGGCGCTATGGAGACCCTTTGTTGGGTACATATTGTACTCCGCACTATCGTAATGGCTTACGGCCAGGCCAACCTGTACACGCCCGACCGCGTCCGATCTCAGACGCTACGCAGGTTCGGTCCTGGTTAGTACTTGGTTGGGAGACCGCCTGGGAATACCAAGTGCGGTGTGCTTAGGGCTGGTTCTCCATTCTTTTCGCTCCTCTCTCACGCGTGGCGAAGAGGGGGCTGTTGGGGTGGTCTTGGACCTCCTCTGGTAACCCTGTGCTTCCCGTGCCGCCGGGCCCGGTCCGAAGTAAAGTTTTGTTGATACCGTAGGCCTGGGATAACCCTTTTTTGAAAACTGAAACACTTGTACTGCGGTATAGCCAGTGTATGCCCGCAGGTGTGTTTTGGAGTTTTTTCTTGAGGGGTTATAGGAACAACCACCGCCTGTCCCAAGAGGGTGGTTGATTCCCTGGTGTGTTGGAGCAGTGTCAACTCCCGGGTTACCCGGTTGAGTGTGCCCCTGCACGTTCATGACGTCTGCCATTCATGTCAGCCTTCTCTGCCTCGACCCCTCTGGGTGGTTTTTTTTTAATGGAGGCTTTGTCATGCAACAACGTGTGGGATATTTGTAGATATCCTGATGAAGAATGTGCTCAGTCAACCGAGGCTTGGATAATAACAAGGGTTTATTAACCAAACAGATAGAATACATAGAGAGAATGGCTGAGGGCTTCCCCCCAGGTGATCAGCTGAATTTACCCAGGTAAGAAGACCTGGATAGATCTCGGGAGGAGATCTATATAGTTAACAGGGGGGGGGTGTGGTCCCATTTGATAGGTCAGATGGGGGGGGGGGGGGGTACAGGTAATGGGGACACAGGGGAGGGGAGTGTCTTATTCCACAGAGAGGGGGGGGGCACAGGTAAGGGGATATAGGGGAGGGGACTATATTTACACGAGAACATTAGATATTATACCACAATAGCGACCCACGACAGCATACTACCACCAGAGACGCCGCCAAGGAGCTGCGGACACAACCAGAGACGACGACAACAACCGTGAGAGAACCACCAGCCCACACAACACAGACGTCCCCAAAGGAAGGGGAGCAGAGACAGAAAGGACGACATGCAGCCCCACCCCGGCACTGCAGACCACGGCAGACCAAACCCATCACCTGCAGATGGGAACCAAAGCCCCGACCATCAAGATGGATTCCCATGACAAGATTGTCATCCATGTGAGAGAGAGCGTCCTACAGACAGGCCACTACACCAGCAAACCCTCGCCCCTCTGGTACCACGATGACGGGGAGCGGGGGACCAACCACCACACAGCACGTTCAAGACCACCCTACCGCCATGTCTCAAGGCCTGATAAAGGTCAAGCGTGAGCACAGTGGCAGACATGTGGTGGTGATGGAGAGCAGCGCAGGCTCCAGGACCAGTGAATATTCCCGACTGCATCGTCAAGAAGAGACACATAGCAAATGAGACCTGTGGACCAAGAGACTTCTGAACACACATTGTCCAAATTGTTATGTATTTATTTACTTTTTACTGTCTTACTGCCACACGACAGGCTCACAGAAACATCAACTGAATGTACGATACGTTCAACACACAGCAGGTCACCACAGAAGGACACATCCCTGGCAGAGAACAGATGGTCAACAGCGACGCAGCAACTGTCAGATTCACAAACAAGAGCTGTTTCACAAAGTTCATATGTATCAAGAAAATTATGAACTAAGAATATGATGAAATACAACCAATAAGATTGCAATAACCAATTTATAATAACAATAAGGAATGATCACAGAGTCACATTGAAAATTATATTGTTAACAAGACAGAACTAGTTGGTTTATTCCAAGTCACCAAGTTTGTTTTGACCATTGATAGTATACACCACAGCAAAATACTAGAACAATGCATAACGATTATCATAATCACCTTTTATATCAGTTTTTATACAAACCACTAGATCAACGGTTTTAAATGTTTTTGTACACATTAGCCACTAAGTTAATCCTTATGTGTAAATCCTATTCCTAATAATTATGCACACAATTTTGTTTTTTCACCCTGTGCACTCTGACCACACAGAGACAGTGCATGTATTTAATTGGTTTATTACGATGCCTGTATGCACAACGATCACATTAGCTCCCCTGAGTCACGACATGAACGACTGAAGGTATGCCAAGATATTTGCACAGCGATAGCTTCTAATGATTATGTTAATTGTTGTTTGATATCAGAGATGAGGACCACTCATTGATATAGGTATTTTGAGCGATTAATAAAAGAAAAGGGTGATATCTATTCCCACATCTCTGATATCAAAATAACACAGACCGCAGTCCAGTCGATCATGTCATGAATCATGTATGTAAATAATTCTATTTTAAACTGTTATGCCAACAACCAGATCACATTGGCCAAAATTTTCATTATTTTAATTGTTTTCTATTTTCACTTTTACCTGTTCCAAACAATCCTGGTATATTATACATTAATCTCACCCACATTATAAGAAAGAAAAGTGAGTATTGTGGTATAATATCTAATGTTCTCATGTAAATATAGTCCCCTCCCCTGTATCCCCTTACCTGTGCCCCCCCTCTCTGTGGAATAAGACACTCCCCTCCCCTGTGTCCCCATTACCTGTACCCCCCCCCCCCCCCATCTGACCTATCAAATGGGACCACACCCCCCCCCTGTTAACTATATAGATCTCCTCCCGAGATCTATCCAGGTCTTCTTACCTGGGTAAATTCAGCTGATCACCTGGGGGGAAGCCCTCAGCCATTCTCTCTATGTATTCTATCTGTTTGGTTAATAAACCTTTGTTATTATCCAATCCTCGGTTGACTGAGAACATTCTTCTTCAGGATATCCACAAATATCCCACAAACGCCAGCATACGCCCCTTCCGCCGGGGGGGCTGTTTTCAGCTGACTCCTTTGGCGCCTGTCTCGTCCGCAGTGCTCCAGGCTCAGGTTACAGCCTGTTGCCTGGTTTCCCCGGTGCGCTGCCTGCTTCCGTTGGTTAACCTTTTTTGTGTGCTTACGGCCATGCTGACTGCCTGTTCTGCAGGGTCAGTGTGCCAGGCGGTGTGCTATTGGGGGGAAAGGGCCCGCTCTTGGAGGGGCCTTATCCGAATACGCTGGCGATGTGGGGGGCGGTGTCACTAAGTGACCACCTGGTGGCAGTGGCGGCCGCTGGGTACTTCGCCACTAGGGGCGCTATACCAAACATTTTGCAAATGTTTGGTAAAAAAAGCCCAACACAAACACGCACAGCTCTCTCTCTCTCTCTCTCTCGCTCTCTCTCTCTCTCTCGCTCTCTCTCTCTCTCTCTCAGATGATGTCAGATCCATTCAATAATAAACACATTTGTAAAGCTCGTTATTTTAAACAAGTTACCATTCATTGTCTGAGTGGTTATGTCCCACATGCGGCGAAATTAGAGAGAGAGAGAGAGAGCGAGAGCGAGAGCGAGAGAGAGAGAGAGAGAGAGCATTTTAGTAAAGTTACATTTTCAACAAGATTGCTGCTATTTAAACACTTCATGGAAACGGGGTAACGTTAACCTTATGTCGACTGTAGTATTGTATGACCTCGACATAACGTTTAAACGTTAACGTTACTCCGTTTCCATGAAGTAATTATAAAAGTGGCCAGCTAAGATGACGGAGCTAACAGCTAGCAGTAGCTGTAACGTTACAACGTTATGCGGCATCAGTAGACAACGTATCATGTATTAAACTAGAGTTAAGATCGCTAATCTACCTTGTTGTTGGCTTGTTGATAAAGTATATCCACTCCATGGCATTGTCCATCCAGCCTGTGTTGATGTCCATCCATTGTCCGCATCCATATAGCTTGTTGTTAGCCAACAAGCTGTGTGAGTGAAGAGCTGTGTCTTTGTCCATTTCCGCCTCGAACAGCCTGCAAACTACCTGGCGTTCTATCGCCATGCTCTAAGACAAACTCTAACCTTAACCAACTTTGAAAGAGTGCCTAAGCTCAGTGTAGTTGCTGTTGTTGTTGACAAGTCGACTGAACTGCTGTTGCTGTGATAAGAACTACCTCCTCCTGGCGCATTCTCTCTCTAAGCCAACCCGAGAAATGCGGCTATGGAAAAAAACTGGCATCGCGTCGGCCAATCAGAGAGCGTCTCCACGAAAATGCGGCTATGGAAATTCTTCACGGAAGTTCACGCTGCTGCCTAGACCGCTTCAAATCGCGCTCGGATTCCAACATAATAGTCATATTTCAACGCACAACGCGTTATGCACTGATTGGTTGTGACGGAGACAGCGATCAAACTGTGACGCGCACTCAGAGCGCTATCGCTTCTAGCCCGGGCGAGAAATACGAAAAAATAAAAAAAAACGTCACTTCCTGCTCATGAAAACGATGTTTTTTTTATTTATATAATAACGTTATATTGTGCATTGGAAATACAAACATACTTAAAATTAGTAAATATTATTCATTTTAAACATGTTTATATTATTTATAGGGCTATAAAACACAAAAACGAAAAAGTTTTATTTTCTTCTTCTCTGATTTAACAGCAGCTGGCCAGCAGGTGGGTTGGCGCTCTTGCGCCCCTAGTGGCGAGCCGCCACTGCCTGGTGGGGTCTTGATGTCTGGCATCATTGACCTCTCCGGGCCCCCGTTTTCCAGGGGACCCAGTCCCTTCAGTGGGTCTGGGTCTTCCTTCGCGCTCCGCTGCTACGGCCTTGGGTTTGCTCTTGACCCCGTGATTTCTGGGGGCAGTAACGAGGTTGTTCCTTCCGTTCGTTCCCAGGTGGCATGCGGGTTGTGCGTGTGTGTAGTCGTGGGGTCAAGCCACGGTCTGCTCACCCTGTGCGTTGAGTTGCTTGAGTGCCTCTTCGCACGGTCGGATCCGTCGCCCTCCCGTGAACCTCCAATAGGGGGGGTATCCTCCATTAGGGATGGTCGGGGGGGCTCGGTCCTCCCTGGCTGATGGTTGTGGGGGGCCTCAGCGGGGTGTATTTGTCGGCTCCCGCTCAGCCCCTGTCATGCAGACAGGTGCTGAGCAAGCCATAACGACATAGAACGGAGGGTTATGTATATAACCCAGTTCTATGAGTTATGGTGCACTCAGCACCTGGACGCCGCTGCAGCCCTTGATTTTTCATTGTGGTGAAATTTGTTGGGAAGGAGATGAGTGTGTGGCCCCACCCCTGCTTATGTAAGTAAGCGGATGGGGGTGTGGCCAGATGAATGCTGGCATGTAAAGGTACATGGTGGAATTTTTTATTCAGTGTATATACGCTGAAGCGAGATATATGCAGACAGGTGCTGAGCACACCATAACTCATAGAACTGGGTTATATACATAACCCTCCGTTCTTTCCCACATCACATACTGTTTGATAACCTGGTCCAATTCACATTCCACCATTCTGAAACCGCTTCAATCACTATACAAACAAGCAATATAAATTCTAGACAAGAAACCATTCAGGTACCATCATTGTCACATTCTAAAAAAATATAATCTACTCAGTTGGGAAAACCTGACTCTATATCAAAACGTCTGCCTAGTTTTTTAAATAAAGTGTGGATTGGCTCCTCCTCCTTTGTCCGGTTTCATCAACCTCAAGTCTGCCTCAACCAGGAACACTAGAGGTGCAGCAAGGGGGGACTGTACAATCCCTTTAAAAAAAAAAAGTGTATTTGGCCAGGCCGTCTTCTCATACAGAGATCCCACCAATGGAACTCAATTCCTCAAACAATTAGAGTGTCCACATCATACCATTCATTCAAGTGCAGGGTTAGGGAATGGCTCATTGAAAACCAGAACTGTCAACACTGAGGTGTCTGTGTGTGTATGTGTGTGTGTGGATATGGTGCGTCTGTCTATGTCTGGGTCTCTTAATATGTCATGATGTGCTCTGTCCTTGTGTCCATGACTGTATTGTGACCTGTATCCCTACTATGTCTATGTGCTTTTGTTGTGTTTTATTCTAATGTTATTTATCTTGATTTTATTCTGTTTTTATTGCTAACCCTTTTTTTACACAGGATTTTAGCCTGTACCTTCTGCCTGTAACTGTTCCGCAACAGTAAGTGACTTCCGGGGTAGGCCTGATTGGCCCCGACAGGCACGTGACGCGGCAAACTCAGGACGCGCAACGAGGCTGCTGAGAGCTGTCGCGCGGAAATAGGCTGTCTATTGCCATTCTCTAACACAAACTCTAACCTTAACCAGCTCCTTAACAGCGCCTAAACTTAACCGTTCTAACCTTAACCAACTCCGAAACAATGCCTAACCTTAACCTTAACCTTAACCATGCCTAACCTTAACCATAGAAAGAATATTGCCATTCTCTAACACAAACTCTAACCTTAACCAGCTCCTTAACAGTGCCTAAACTTAACCGTTCTAACCTTAACCAACTCCGAAACAATGCCTAACCTTAACCTTAACCTTAACCATGCCTAACCTTAACCGGCGAAAGAATACACGTTAAAAAAAAAAAGCATGTTAAAAAAAATAAATTTGATCGGATTCGAACTCATCAACAACGGACCACAGGATCGCAGGACCGCTGCTCTGCCAGGTGAGCTGAAGCGCCGAATGAAAGTTGTAGCGGATTTGGACGGTTACATCATTCCGCAAGCTCTGCCGCTCCGCTCCGCGGAGCGTGCTGCGCGGCAGAGAAAGTTGCGAGTCACGTGCCTGTCGGGGCCAATCAGGCCTACCCCGGAAGTCACTTACTGTTGCGGATAAGCTATAAGCGTACCTTCTGGCAGGGGGACTGCCAATGGAAATGAGCCTTTTGGCTAAAATTGGGGCATTTACATCTGTAAAATGTTTTATTAATGTACACTGTCCCCCTTGAACAAATAAAGTAAACCTAACCTAACCCCACCCCCCCCCCCCCCCCCCCCCCCCCCCCCAAAAACGGAATAATTTCAGGTAATTAACATTACATACCGTATCTCTTGTCATGGAATTAACACAACATTATGCATACTTTTGAAAATACAAAAAATCAGAATGTGTTCTTACTTGCTTGCCTGGGTAAATAAAGGTTAAATAAATGGACACTTTTTTAATTTTATTTTTTGAAAATCGATACAGATAATTTCCGATATCACATTGAATGCCAATATCGGTAGGCCGATAATATCGGACATCCCTATTAATTACCAATCATACCACCATAAGCTGCAGTTGTTTTAATTGATTGTATATACTCAATGTATTTTACATGTATTTATTAAGTATTACGTTTGACGTCAATTAATTCTCGATTTGAAATAAAGATTGAATGAGTGTGTGTGTCCTTCTCCATTAAGTGTGTCCTTGGTTTTTTCTCATTCTGATGCAGTCCAGAGTAATCACTTTATATTCAACAAACACATGCATTGCAGACACATGCAAATTCACACACAAGGATACAAAAACATTTGGTCCCATGAGGATAGTAATACAATGACACACACACACACACTCTCTTTCTCTCTCACTGTCTCTCTCACTGTCTCTCTCTCGCACACATGCATCTCTCTTCCTTGTTACTATATAGCAGTAAACATATCAGCAAAGATGATGTGTTGTTAGCAGAGTGCACCGAAGCTAGTGGCAACTGGAGAATTCAACTCAGGGCAACTTGCCACAGAATCTCTCTCTCTGTTTTTTTCTCTCTCTCTCTCTCTCTCTCTCTCTCTCTCTCTCTCTCTCTCCTCTCTCTCTCTCTCTCTCTCTCTCTCTCTCTCTCTCTCTCTCTCTCTCTCTCTCTCTCTCTCTCTCTCTCACACACACACACACTTGGTAACACTTTATAATAACACTTAGTTATAAGACCTTTATAAGGTATTTGTAGATAATGAACTAATCATGAACAAATCATTTATATACATTCGTAAGTTATTATTAAATTATGTATAACTATATTTGTATAACATTTACAGATTAGTTCTACATTATTTATAACTCATTATCAACATTGTTTGTACTTGATTTGTTCATCATTACATAATGCTGTTTAATGTGTAGTAACACATTTGTAGATGCTTTGAAAAATGGATATGAAAACACGACTATACTGTACCTCCATTTATTTGTTCATATTCAACAAATGATTTGTTAAGACATTCATAAAACATCTATAAATCATTTGCAGATGCTATTGTGTGCCCTAATCTAAAGTGAAGCCTATTCATCATTAATAACAAATGTCTAATAGTTTGTTTATTTGTGGACTTTTATGAATACACACAAAGCAATTACCAGACTTGTCTTTTCATGTTTAACAAATGATTTGTTAAGACATTCATAAAACATCTATAAATCATTTGCAGATGCTATTGTGTGCCCTAATCTGAAGTGAAGCCTATTCATCATTAACAAATGTCTAATACTGTTAATTATTTGCGAGTGAGACTTGACTTCACGTGTGTTGCCGTCTGTTGAATGGAAGCACGATACATTAGCAGAGCCAAGTTATTCGTGCAGCCCCACGCTTTTAAGGTATGAGCAGGCTAAACACCTTTTTTGTTGGTAAATCTATTCCATAATTTCCGACCTACAACTCTTATATGTTGTGTAGACGTACTTGATGTGGTGAGCGCTAACGTTACATTTGAATTATGTGTTTGTTCCTAATGCGTGCTCAGTATATTGCGGTATGTGATGATGACACAAGGGTAATAATTATTTGTATTTTCAGGCTGTATAGCCTTCCATTCAAACAGACGGCAACACACGTGAAGTCAAGTCTCACTCGCGTGATACTACATACTCTGTCAATACCTGGCCAGGGTACTCCTGGGTCCTAGTGCTCCCCTTTTACACTATATGATATGCACATGTATTTTATATGTTAATAAAATTGCATTTATCTATAGTCCTAATTCTGTCACTGTTTGATGTCACAAAGAAGGGTGTATTCAAAAGCTGTCTACAACATTTGTAACAGGTTATGAAAAAGTTAAGAAATAATTAACTGTATTAGACATTTGTTAATGATGAATAGGCTTCACTTCAGATTAGGGCACACAATAGCATCTGCAAATGATGTATAGATGTTTTATGAATGTCTTAACAAATCATTTGTTGAATATGAACAAATAAAATGAGGTACAGTATAGTCGTTTTTTCATATCCATTTTTCAAAGCATCTACAAATGTGTTACTACACATTAAACAACATTATTTAATGATGAACAAATCAAGTACAAACAATGTTGATAATGAGTTATAAATAATGTAGAACTAATTTGTAAATGTTATACAAATATAGTTATAAATGATTTACGAATGTATATAAATGGCTTGTTCATGATTAGTTCATTATCTACAAATACCTTATAAAGGTCTTATAACTGAGTGTTATTATAAAGTGTTACCACACACACACACACACACACACACACACACACACACACACACACACACACACACACACGCGCGCACACACACACACACACACACACACACACACACACACACACACACACACACACACACACACACACACACACACACACACACTGTATATAAATACATTGGTTGGTTGGACATTGGTTGGCACTAGGGATGCTCGATATTGGCTTTTTTACCGATACCGATATTCCGATATTGTCCAACTCTTAATTTCCGATACCGATATCAACCGATATCAACCGATACCGATATATGCAGGTATAATTTCAGGTAACTAATAATTTCACTGGATATATATATAAGAAATATTGTTATTGTTTTTTTCTTTTTTTAAACCGATACCGATATTTTCCGATATCACATTTTACTGCCGATATCGGCCGATAATATCGGTCGGCCGATAATATCGGACATCCCTAGTTGGCACATATACAAATATATCAGTTGGAACACACACACAATACCACCACCGGCAATATTCGCTAATTACTGACATAGGGCTTCTCAGGGGGTTTGAGAGAGGTGCCCCATGGCATTCTGGGACCTGTAGTGCCCTCCAGTACTGTGGGACTTGTTTAATCACAGACTCTCCCAGCTGGGTCATGTGATCATGGAGGAAGTAGGCCACGACCAGAGACCCTGCTGTGAGGGAGAGAGACAGAGATAGAAAAAGAGAGAGAGGGGGGGTTAGATAGGGGGATGAGGGCGGGGTAAGAAAAGAAAGAGGGAGAAAGAAAGAGAAAGAGAGAGAGAGAGGGAGATTAGATAGAGACAGAGAGAGGGGGGAGTGGATAGCGAGATGAGGGTGGGGGTGGGGGGAGAGAGAGGGGGAAGGAGAGAGAGGAGGGGAGAGAGAAGATATTAGTTCAGTTAGAATTCCAGCAAAAGGATAGACAAAAGCCTATCTTACAAAGGCACAATAAAATCCACACACACACACACACATACACACACACACACACACACTTCTTTCTCCGCTTTCTAACCACAACATACAGTATAACGCAAGGATGGAGCCATCTCAACGTGCATGTGCACACACAAACAAACACACACACACACATACACACAGAGAGACACACACACAGACAGACACACATACACACACAGACACACATACACACACACACACACACACACTTCTTTCTCCGCTCTTTAACCACACAGTATAACGCAAAGATGGAGCCATCTCAACATGTAGCAGTGGCAGATAGGATAGTAAAAACAGATATATATTACAAATAGAATATAAATAACATTATTCCCCATTTCGTGTTCCAGGTTCCAGGTTCGATTCCCGCTCCTCCCAGGCAGCGTGGCGAAGTGTCCTAGCAAGACACTTAACCCCTAATTGCTCCCGATGTGAAGGTTTGCACCTTGCATGGTTGCCTCCGCCGCCGGTGTGTGAATGTGTGAGTGAATGGGTGAGTGAATGTGTGAGTGAATGGGTGAGTGAATGGGTAAAATGTGAGGAACAAATTGTAAGGCGCTTTGGATAAAAGCGCTATATAAATGCAGCCGTTTACCATTCAAGAATATTATGTGATTCTTTTTCTATTACTATTATTATAATTTCTTTCTGAAACTGTTTGTTTGTTTGTCTGTCTGTCACTATGTTTTGATGTCTGTTGTCATTTGTATTCCGTTTTGTGTTTCTAATGGAAAACTTTCAAGCACATATAATTTGTAAATGTTGGTTGCACTGAAAAAACTCCATAAACAGATATATAAAAATATATATATATAAAAAAAAGAATATATGTGAATATACCCCACTGTGGCGATAAGAAAGTAGCGAGCCAGAGACGTGGTTCGAGTTGAGGTACTTTACTTCTCACTCACATAGCATTTACAAATAACAACAAAGTTGACCCGGAACCGGAAGTGGTATTTAACCTGTCCCCTAAACAGTAAAACCCACACTCTTAAAGGCACAAGCCCACCTTGGTGAATGTCTCTTAATATAGGTCACCACACAGGCCCCCCCAGAATTCACCCATACAAAAACTGCAACTAATTAATAGCCAGTGAACAGTACATCAGTGAACAGATCACAGCACGAAATAGTCAACGTGGAGGGGGACGGATCAAGCGGCCGAACCGACTGCGCTTAACCAGAGGGGGACTAAGGGAGATAAGTGGGACCAGCGGCCGGGCCCCGGAAGGGGCCAAGGCCGGAACAGAGGATAGGGCAGGGGTCTGAGCCGAAACCGGGGGGCGCCCCCGCCGCGGGGGCAGGGCCAACTTAACTGGTTCGTCCTTGTCCAAGTGAGCAGGCTTAAGACGGTCTATAGTGACCCGCTCCGGCCTGCCTCCCATGTCCACAACAAAGTTTTTAGTGCCTGCCTCCAGGACACGGAAAGGCCCGTCATAAGGGGGCTGCAGCGGGGTCCGATGGCTGTCGTGCCGGATGAAAACATATTTGGCCAATGGCAGGTCCCTGGGGATGTAGGACTGGGGAAGGCAGTGGCGGGATGTTGGAATGGGAATAAGGGCATCGGCAACACCCCGGGACACTGTTCGATGGGAGGCGACGGACCAGGACACTGTGGCCTCCGGAAGAAACTCCCCAGGGACCCGCAGCGGCTGGCCGTACACCAGCTTGGCGGATGAGGCCTGGAGGTCCTCCTTGGGGGCAGAACGAAGACCAAGCAAGACCCACGGGAGGCGGTCAACCCAGTCGCCATCCGTAAGGGCAGCCCGAAGAGCGGCCTTCATGTCCCTATGGAACCGCTCGCAAAGTCCGTTGCCCTGCGGGTTGTACGCCGTAGTGCGGTGGATCTTCACCCCCAGGTGCTCCGCAACTGCAGTCCAGAGCTCCGAAGTGAACTGGGGGCCCCTGTCGCTTGTGATGTCCCCCGGTGTGCCAAAACGGGCCACCCAGCAGCCGATGAACGCCCGGGCCACCTCCGCTGCCGTAGTGGAGGACAGTGGAACAGCCTCCGGCCACCTGGTGGTCCTGTCCACCATGGTGAGGAGGTGAGTATATCCATGGGAGGGGGGCAGGGGGCCCACCAGGTCCACATTCACATGGTCGAACCGCCTCTCCGGCACTATAAACGGTGCCAAAGGGGCTTTGGTATGGCGGTGCACCTTGGCACGCTGGCATGCCACACATGAGCTAGCCCAGGTCCTAACATCCTTCCGGAGGCCAGGCCACACAAACTTGACCCCCACCAGCCTAGTCGAGGCCTTCACACCTGGGTGGGAAAGGCTGTGGATCATGTTAAAAACCCGGCGCCGCCAGGCCGTAGGCACCATAGGGCGCGGTTGGCCAGTGGAGATGTCGCAGAGGAGAGTGGCGTTAGCTGTGTCGAACAGCACATCCTCCAGCTGCAGTGCGGTAGGACCCGTCCGATAGGCCTGAATGTCTGAGTCCGTGGCTTGGTCTGCCGCCATGGCGGCATAATCGAGTCCCAAGTGGACGGACCCGATGACCGCCCGAGAGAGGCAGTCGGCGACAAAGTTGTCCTTGCCCGCCACGTGCTGAATGTCCGTGGTTAACTCGGAGATCGCCGATAGCTGCCGCTGCTGACGTCCCGACCACGGCTCCGAGGTCTTGGCCATGGAGAACGTTAGCGGCTTGTGGTCCACAAAGGCAGTGAACTGGCGGCCTTCCAACAGGAATCTAAAGTGCCTGGTGGCGAGGAACAGACCCAGCAGTTCCCTGTCGAAAGTACTGTACTTACGCTCGTTGTCGCGGAGCTGTTTGCTAAAAAAGGCCAGTGGCTGCCAGGCACCGCCCACCCACTGCTCGCACACCGCCCCCACTGCATAGTCAGAGGCGTCTGTCGTGAGGGCGACCGGGGCAGTGGGAGAGGGGTGCGCCAGCAGAGCAGCGTTGGCTAGCGCGGTCTTGGCAGCCCCAAAAGCGCTGTCCATCCCCGAAGACCAATCTAACTCGTCCTTGGGCACTTTGCCCCGCAGGGCCTCATACAAGGGCCGCATGAGGTGGGCAGCATGGGGAAGGAACCGGTTGTAAAAGTTCACCATGCCCAGGAACTCCTGTAGAGCCCGTATGGTGCGGGGACGAGGAAAACTGGCAACGGCCTCCACCCTGGCGGGGAGTGGGGTGGCTCCCTGTGGAGCGACATGGTGTCCGAGGAAAGTGATGGAGGACTGCCCGAACTGGCACTTGGTTGGGTTTACGATGAGGCTGTGCTTACTGAGCCGCTCAAACAGCTGCTGGAGGTGTGTCATGTGCTCCTCTATGGACGTACTGGCTATAAGAATGTCATCCAAGTATACAAACAAAAACGGCATGTCCTGGAGCACAGAGTCCATCAGGCGCTGAAACGTCTGCGCCGCCCCCATGAGCCCGAAAGGCATTCTTAGGAATTCGAAAAGCCCAAAGGGTGTAATGACAGCCGTCTTTGGCACATCCCGTGGATGGACCGGCACCTGGTGGTAACCGCGCACCAGGTCCACCTTGGAGAAGATGACAGCCCCTGCCAGGTGGGTAGAGAAGTCCTGTATGTGCGGAACAGGGTACCGGTCGGGGGTTGTGGCACGTGTTTGGCCACTGCAGATGAGAACGTGGGTGTGGTGAGGTCAGGGAACCCGGCGAGCAGGCGTTCATACGGGTCCCCGGTGGCAAGTGTGTTTAACAGGCAGAGAGCTCCGCCCCCCCCCAACCGCCCCAAGTGTGCAGGGGTAAGAGGAAAAAGAGAGGGCATCGATCAAGCGACAGTTTTTAACATCTACCAGCAAGCTGAAAGCACAGAGGAAGTCTGCTCCCAGGAGCGGCGTGGACACCGCAGCCATCACAAAACCCCAGCCGAAACGGCGCCCCCCAAAACACACCTCCACATACCTGGTGCCGTAGGTACGTATGGGCGTACCGTTCGCTGCGTCCATCTGGGGCCCGTGTCTGCCGTCCATGGTGTCCACGCCCTGTGCCGGCAGGATGCTGCGTTGCGCGCTTGAGTCCACCAGCAGCCGCCGGCCAGACAAGGAGTTGGTGATAAACAATAGCTTGCAGTCATGGCCGGCACCCACAGCCACTAATGAGCGCCGGCCCTGGCGTTTCCCTGCCCCTTGAAACTGCATGGCTTGCGACACTGCTTGGCCCTGTCCCCAAACCTGGCATGGTAATAGCAGAGCCCATCGTCGGGTTGGTGTCGGGCTGTCACCGCAGCAGCGGTGTCTGTATAGGCCTCCAGTGGTGGGGCAGAGGTGCCCTGGTGGGGCAGCAGCGCATGGACAAACTGCTGCTGCCTGTTGGCCAGGAAAACCCTGTCTGCTTCTGCAGCCAGGCCGCGATAGTCCTTGGTGGAGGAGAGGAGGGAACTCGCCAGTGCTGTGCGCACAGGCACTGGAAGCTGTCGCAAGAAAATGTGTGTAAATAGAAAAGAGGGATCAGCTGATCCCAGTACAGCCAGCATTTTTTCCATCAACTCCGACGGTTTGCCATCGCCGAGGCCGTTGAGGGACAGCAGGCGGTCCGCTTTCTCCAGTTCTGACAGTTCATACAACTTCAGAAGGAATGTCTTTAGCGCATTGTACTTGTCAGCTGCCGGCGGATCCTCCAGCAGCATCATCGCCCGTGCCGTCGTTGAAGCATCCAACGCCGCCACAACATGGAAGTACTTAGTTAGATCTTGTGTTATTCCTCTCAGCTGGAATTGGGCTTCGATGTGTTGAAACCACGGCCGGGGATTATGCTGCCAAAAGTCGGGCAACTTGACGGTCGCAGCGTAAATGTTCGCTTGTAGCATGTTAGCGTCGTTAGCATTCGGTGCGGGTGCTTGAGGTTGCGCGACGCCGTTGTCTTGAGACATAACGCTAAATGCTGTTAACGTTACAAATGTTCTTCACAGGGTCACCAATGTGGCGATAAGAAAGTAGCGAGCCAGAGACGTGGTTCGAGTTGAGGTACTTTACTTCTCACTCACATAGCATTTACAAATAACAACAAAGTTAACCCGGAACCGGAAGTGGTATTTAACCTGTCCCCTAAACAGTAAAACCCACACTCTTAAAGGCACAAGCCCACCTTGGTGAATGTCTCTTAATATAGGTCACCACACCACATTGATATGCTAAAATAAAAAAAACACGGATTGGGGCTTTAAATCTCTTTTTGCTGCATTGTGCAACGCTGTAAGTCCCTCGGTTGCAAAATTACAACATCACTTTTAGCTTTTAGCTATTTAAAAAAAAGTGTAGATGTAGATGTTTAGTTTTATTGTTTATTAGATGTTTATTGGATGTAGATGTTTATTTTGTATTTTTTAGCACATTTACATAGTCATTGGGTCCTGTTGTTCAGCCTCAATATGCTATTGGATAGTAAATGTGTTTATAGGTCCCACATTCTGGCCTCTGAAATTGATAATGTCAATTTAATTTGGGCCAGACAATAGAAAGTGATCTAGCTGGTGCAGTGACATGCTGTCACAGTCTCTCCCAGTGCTGCTAAGAATCCTGCAGCAACCTCCCCCTTTTCCTAAAAGTGGATGCAGACACATGAGTCTGAACTACAAACTGACATTAGACTATGAGATCATATGAATATGCATGTAAACCCACTCAACGTGAAAGAGAGAGGGATGAGGACATGGTTCTCATATTACGAAGGTTTGATTACTGATGTGGAAGTAAACAACTCCAGCATTCGGGACCAGCATTCTATAGTGAGTTGCTTGGACAATAAAATCAGTTCCAGTGGTCAATGTCTGGACCTTTTGACCTTTTGTCTTTTCCTAAAGACATTGGATGAGGAGGGCAAACAGCTATGATACTTGGGCATGTCTGAATTACAACTGGGCATTCAGAGTGCTCCCGGCTTGTGTGGAGATTAATTGGTTAATCTCACTAAATTATTATTGAAATATGTGCCCATGTAAGGAAGGAATCTCTGCGTGTATGTCTGCATATGTGTCTGTCCTGTCCTTCGCATGTCTCATTAACTGTTCATCTGAAAATATATATCTTACTGTATCATAAATCAGAGGAACAATATGACATCATCAAAAGCCGAAAGTCTGACCATTTGAGACACACATACACACACACACACGCACGCACGCACGCACGCACGCAGGGGCGGACCTTCCTACAGGCGATATAGGTGGTCGCCTAGAGCGCCACCCAGAGGGGGGCGCAAAAAAAAAAAAAAATTTTTTTTTTTTTTTTTTTGGTGCAGTTTTGGCGCCCCCCTCTATATCTGCAACCATTATTTTTACATAAAAAAATGTCTAACATAAGGGAAAATTAGCCAAAAATCTAAAACGGTCGGTCGGTCTGAGCCTCAGCTTTAGGTGTTCACAGTCAGAACTAGGGATGCCCCCCGGACCCCGGTTTTAAACGGGAACCGGTACTATATTAGAAAATACCGGAGTTTTTATAAGCTCTGACGTCCTCGGTACTGCTATCGATACTCTAGAGAAATTATTATTATTATTATTATTATTTAAAAGTTGCGAACGATCCTCTCTGTCTCTGCACGAGAAGCGAGCCGCAGCCAGCGAGTCAATTATTACACACACTCCTCGCGAGTCGCTCGCTAGTGCTACACATAGACATACGGGTACTACATACGGGTACTCCTTAATGAAAGCGCTGTCCCCGACGCCCCGTGCTATAGCGCTCTGCACACAGACAGCAGCTCTGCATGCACTGAGTCGTGATCATGGCGGATAGAGCGAAGCGTTCTAAAGTATGGATATACTTTACAAGGGTCAATGCCGACAATGCACGTTGCCACAAGTGCAACAAAACATTTGCCAGTAAGGGTGGCAATACGAGCAAATCAATTTATCAAAACATCTGTTGGCAAAACATGATATTAGTGTGCAGAAATGCGCGTATTCGACTGCCTTGCGCGCAGTGTTCCATCTGCATCCACTGCAGCCGTAACCGTAAGCCAAGATACGGAGTTGCCTAGGCTAATAACGAATTATTACAAATAGGCTAATAAACAAAACAATTGTTTAGCTACAAATACTACAATCTAAACTTTTTATAGATCGTCAAGCTGAGGCGTCAGCCACTATGTCAATAGTTCAATGGCTTGTCAATAGTTCAATGTACAATTTTGTTTGTTTGTACAGTGTCTCCCCCCCCCCCCCCCCCCTCAATGTACAGTTTTACTTGTTTATACAGTGTGCCCCCCCCCCCCCCCCCAACCACCTCCAATGTAAATTACCCAGTATGGTTGTCAATATCCCAATGTACCCAACCCCCCCCACCCAACCTCCTCCAATGTACAGTTTCTACGTCAAATGTATATACTCCCTTTTCTTGACTCCTTCTGTATCACAAACAGTACTGTATTTGCAAATCTGGTATGTCATAAATGTATAGATGTAGCAGTACTGACTATCTGTATGTCATGTATGTCATATATGTCCTGATGAATTGAAAATGGGGGACCCTGATGTAAACAAGACGAAAGTCTTTCTCTGGTCTGCATCCCCTTAACAATTGTGTGTATTGAGCTGTACTGTATTGTACCCATTCTGCAATCTGTTAATAAAGTTTTCAATCAATCAATCAATCAATCCCACTCCCAGCCCAGTGAGCCCAGGGCCACCACACATCCTCCCTCTACCTCCCTCCACCACCCAAAGTCCTTTCTCCCTAGCAGCTAGAGGAAGGATGACAGAGGATAGGGTGAACGAGTGTCACAGTTCTGTTAGCCTTTTGCATTTGTTGTTTATTATAAAAAGTCTATAATTCAGAGTCAGACACATTTAAAACATTGTTGCTGCTGTTGCTGAAGAAATTATATTAATTTATTATATTTATTTAGAAAGTTATATAAAAGAACATTGCTGCTGCTGTTGCTGAAGAAATTATATTTATTTATAATACTTATTTATAAAGTTGTATTTATAAATAATAAAGCAATGTTGATTCTGTTCTTAATTAATTGTCTTTTTTTCTTGCAAAAAAAGAACCAAAAAGAACCGATAAGAGTATCGATAAAGTACCGAACCGTTAAGCAGTATCGATAAGAGTAGTAGTATCGATAAAATCCTAACGATACCCATCCCTAGTCAGAACATGCTAGAGCGCTGTGCATTGATGGGTATCAGTCAAGTGTTTATAGAATTGAGCGTTGAGGAAAGAAAGACTAACGTTAGAGAACTATGAAGAGGCAAAAGCCATTTAAAAAAAAACTTTGGGGGGGGGGGGGGGCGCAGTGGTGAATATCGCCTAGGGCGCCAAATGTGCTAGGTCCGCCCCTGCACGCACGCACGCACGCACGCACACACACACACACACACACACACACACACACACACACACACACACACACACACACACACACACACACACACACACACACACACACACACACACACTATACTGTTGCCATTATATTGTTTACATCATTTATATAATTTGTTATACAACCTTTTACAACCAAAAAATATTCTATTAAGGGAACCTCTGAAGACTCAAAGATGATTCCCCTTTTCATGGCATGCAGCCAACCTGTTCTGTTTGTATTTTGTTATGTTTTTCATTTAGTTTTCATGGTGAATCTGGAGAAAACAGAGAAACCTTCAAATAAACCAGTAGCAAGAAAGCCACTTGTGTCTGCCTGTGCTTCCAGGGAATTATACACACACACATACATTCATTCCATTTCTAATGGAACATAGCCCCAAGGTGCCTTTGTTGCAGGGTTTCCTATTTAATGAGAATAAACACTCAGCATTTTCTCTCTGGACGTTTATGTTTTTTTTTTAACTGTAACAATAAACACCCCTACTGTATATGCATGTTGTGCATTTGACTCATCTACCACTGAACTCATCTACCACTGGACCATGCTCATCTACCACTGGACTCATCTACCACTGGACCATGCTCATCTACCACTGAACTCATCTACCACTGGACTCATCTACCACTGGACTCATCTACCACTGGACCATGCTCATCTACCACTGGACCATGCTCATCTACCACTGGACTCATCAGTGGCGGCTCACCACTAGGGGCGCTAGGGCGCCGACCCACCTGCTGGCCAGCTGCTGTTAAATCAGAGAAGAAGAGAATAAAACTTTTTCGTTTTTGTGTTTTATAGCCCTATAAATAATATAAACATGTTTAAAATTAATAATATTTACTCATTTTAAGTATGTTTGTATTTCCAATGCACAATATAACGTTATTATCTAAATTTAAAAAACACCGTTTTCCAGAGCAGGAAGTGACATCACGTTTTTTTTATTTTTTTTATTTTTTCGTATTTCTCGGGGGCAATACGCGATAGCGCTCTGCGTGCGCGTCACAGTTTGATCGCTGTCTCCGTCACAGCCAATCAGTGCATACGGCGTTGTGCGTTGAAATATGACTATTATGTTGGAATCCGAGCGCGATTTGAAGCGGTCTAGCCAGCAGCGTGAACTTCCGTGAAGGATTTTCCATAGCCGCATTTCGCGGAGACGCTCTCTGATTGGCCGACGCCAGTATTTCTTTCCATGGCAGAATTTCACAGAGACGATATCTGATTGGCCGAATCCAATTTCTAGCTTCTAGCTTGGTTGAGATTAGTTGTGTTGTTGTGAGATGCATGCAGCTGTTTGCCGTGCCGTGACTGCAAGTTCTTAAGCTTAGGCACTCTTTCAAAGTTGGTTAAGGTTAGAGTTTGTCTTAGAGCATGGCGATAGAAAACGCCAGGTAGTTTTGCAGTCTGTTCGAGCGGAAATGGACAAAGGTGTACTTGTTGAGTGTTGTGGCAACGAGCTCAGCTGAGCTAACACTTGGCTAACTGCTAACTTGGCCCTGGACGTTCAACTAAACAGTGAGTCTATCTCTCTCTCTCTCTGTATCTGTATCAATCTTGGATGCAATAATAACGTTACTTACCACACTGACTATCTCGATGGCTCATTGATTTAACTACTGCAGCTCTCTCGGATTGAAAATACGTGGATTATGGCTTGTTCAATATCGTCTATGTTTGAATGAATGAATGAATGAATGAATGAGAACTTTATTAACAGATTGCAGAATGGGTACAATACAGTACGGCTCAATACACACAATTGTTAAGGGGATGCAGACCAGAGAAAGACGTTTGTCTTGTTTACATCAGGGTCCCAGATTTTCGATTCATATCGATAGTTTAATAGCTAGCCTTGGCTCGTTTAACAATATGCAAAATATGTGTACAGCCCTGTACTCATACTGAAGTTATTCTTGGTATATAATAGGTCTGATTGTGTAACGAATCGATTCCACGTCGCGCTGTGTGTGAGAGAGAGAAGGAGAGAGGGAGAGATCTGCCTGTGTTTGTAGACGGGCGAGTTTTGTTTCTAACTTTTCTATTTATATATTGTGTTTCAAGTTGTGAATTAGAGTCTAGACTATACTTTATTTGACTGGTTGTGTGTTGTTGTAGTAACAGCTGAGCGACTCGTTCATAAGAGCCGATTCATTGCCGTGAGCGTGAGTCGAATCGCTCACGTCTGGCAATGAGTGTTGCGTGGTACTGTACTGTACATGTTTGGTATATGTTTGGTATAGCGCCCCCTAGTGGCGAAACCCAGCGGCCGCCACTGGGACTCATCTACCACTGGACCATGCTCATCTACCACTGGACCATGCTCATCTACCACTGGACTCATCTACCACTGGACCATGCTCATCTACCACTGGACTCATCTACATGCTCACATTAATCTTTATGGAGCAGGCTGATGATAACTGTATCATCAGTGAATTTCAGGATGTGTCTCCAAAGGTTATTTCCATCAGTCTCCCTCTGTTTCTCAACGTAGGTTTTTATCAATTGAAGTAGGTGCCAGAGCAGTGACATGGTCAGAGACTGGAAAAAGCAATACGTTGCTCTTCGGAGACCTCGGAGCTCTGAAATGAATGGAGTGGAACATGACATGCGTTATTCACAAGGACTGAATGCCAAAACATTGAAATGTGTAATTTAATTTTAATTATACTGTGTTGCCTAGAGATTTTAAACACAGTCTGATTCTATGCAAAGAGAGGAAGCTGCTAGTGCAGAGGAGCTGACCACAAAAAAACACTAGGACAGAACTCAACAGGAATCTAATTAGGCGAGATAGTGGAACATTATAAACCAAAAGCAAGCCTTGTATGGAACAGTATCATAATATTGAATATCTGTGTCACAGGATTATTTGTATTTCTTCCCTGAGTGTTTTCTTTTCTTGACGTTTGGTTGACATAATGTTAACATAGCTGTGTGCCGAGGATGGTGATCTGAAGGTCCACTCAGGTCACTCAGAGCGCCACCCCACCTCACCACTTCATGTGAAACTGGAGAGCAAAGGTAGAGGGGAGATGGGGAAATAAAATATGTGTCATCATCAGTAATCTTTCATTCAAACCAACTTCCTGAACATTATGACCCATATTGTGACATATCACATTTCCCATTAAACAATGCATGGTAACCAGGTAGGCTGGGGAGGGAGAGAGAGAGAGAGAGAGAGAGAGAGAGAGAGAGAGAGAGAGAGAGAGAGAGAGAGAGAGAGAGAGATAGAGAGAGAGAGAGAGAGAGAGAGAGAGAGAGAGAGAGAGAGAAGAGAGAGAGAGAGAGAGAGAGAGAGAGAGAGAGAGAGAGAGAGAGAGAGAGAGAGAGAGAGAGAGAGAGAGAGAGACATCAATATCACTTCATATGGGAGGGAGGGTGCCTGTTGAATATGAACAAATAAATGGAGGTACAGTATAGTAATTTTTTCATATTCATTTTTCAAAGCATCTACAAATGTGTTACTACAACAAATCAAGTACAAACAATGTTGATAATGAGTTATAAATAATGTAGAACTGATTTGTAAATGTTATACAAATATAGTTATAAATGATTTAATAATGATTTACCAATGTATATAAATGGTTTGTTCATGATTAGTTCATTATCTACAAATACCTTATAATGGTCTTATAACTAAGTGTTATTATAAAGTGTTACCAAGTGTGGGTGTGTGTGTGGGTGTGTGTGTGTGAGAGAGAGAGAGAGAGAGAGAGAGAGAGAGAGAGAGAGAGAGAGAGAGAGAGAGAGAGAGAGAGAGAGAGAGAGAGAGAGAGAGAGAGAGAGAGAGAGAGAGAGAGAGAGAGAGAGAGAGAGAGAGAGAGAGAGAGAGAGAGAGAGAGAGAGAGATGGGGGTAGAGACGTGGGTGGATGGGGGAGGACCTGAAAAGCAGGTAGGGATGGTATCCTGGTGTTTCCTCCCTCCTCGCCTTTTGAAGAGGAGAACATATTATGTACCTGCTCTCCTGTTATCTCTCTCACATTTGGATGACTGGCTCAGACACACAGACATACTTACTACATTCATATTACTAACCAGAGGGAGAAGAACAGGAAAGATCTAAACAAAAAACACAGGTCGACACAAGGAGATCCAAGACAGTGTTCAGCGAGCCTTCCCAAGCCTGACAGATACGAGAGAACGAGTTTCAAACAAGCAACTCAACCCGATCACCGTCAACAACTGATCCAAAATGGTGTCTGCTGGGTTGCAAATGCTGGGCATAGCCCTGGGTATTCTAGGATGGATTGGTGCCATTATAGTCTGCGCTGTCCCCATGTGGAGGGTGACTGCCTTCATTGGCAGCAACATTGTCACCTCGCAGATCACCTGGGAAGGCATCTGGATTAACTGTGTGGTGCAGAGCACGGGCCAGATGCAGTGTAAGGTCTACGATTCCATGCTGGCGCTCAGCTCTGACCTCCAGGCCGCCCGCGCCCTCACCGACATCTCTATCGTGGTGGGCATCTTGGCTATCTTGCTTGCCGTGGCTGGGGGGAAATGCACCAAATGTGTGGAGGACAAGGCGTCTAAGTCCAAGGTGGGTGTTGCATCTGGCGTGATGTTCATCGCAACGGGGATTCTGTGCCTGGTCCCGGTCTGCTGGACGGCCCATAGCATCATCCGGGTCTTCTATAACCCGCTTTTAGTCGGCGCCCAGAAAAGAGAGCTGGGGGCTGCTCTCTACATTGGCTGGGGGGCTGCCGCCCTCTTGCTGATCGGAGGAGGCCTGCTTTGCTGCAACTGTCCTAAAAATGAAGGCTCCTATACGGCTAGATACAAGGCTGCCAGGTCTGACGCCTCTGCGCCAGTATCTGGAAAAGACTATGTTTGAGATGAGAAGGGATTAGATATTGATTATCTGTCTTGTACATAGCTAAAGTACAGCAGCTTTTATCGGGACAGATGTGTACTGGTGCTACTGGGTTGTACGTTGATGTTTTAGGACTTTTGACTGCTGAGCGATGAGACACCCTGGGTTTTACTGCTCATGGGAGGTTATGAAAGAAGAAATGCAGGAGGGAAGAACCACACCTGAAGAAGGATTTGAACGCGTGTTTTGAACTTATGTATGCCTGTTGTATGATTGTATGTTCTACTAAACGTTTCTTTATTTTAGTAGTGTAAGCTTTTCATTCTCATTTTGAAAATATGTCAACTTTTTAGCATGTTCATTATGCTATTTTTATTAACCATTTATATGTTTTAAGTGCCAGTAAGACTATTAATAAATATTTTGTTTACAAATCTGAGTGCCGTCAAAGCATTTTGTTTATACATTCAACACAAAATGATTTGTCCTTGTGTTTTTTTTTATTCTCTTATTACACACAATTGGGTCAAAAGACACCCTATATGGATTTTAATTTGACCTTTTTCTACCTTTTATCTCATAGTAATATAAAAGTTTTCAAACAGTTACTTTGCATGGATATCAAACCACCATTTCTCATTTCCCTGTAGTCAAATTCGAAGAAGTGCATGGCCAAGTTGAACAAAGCTGTTAACCATTGAAACCATCTGAGAAAGGTCTATTCTTTTTTCTACTTCTTGTCCTGGAGGTCTAGGTGTGGCAGAGCAAAGGAGACTGATGGTTTGAAACCGGTCTTTGTTCAAACTGTGAGCTCAAATGACAAATAGAAGGAAGTATTTGAATAAGTAGGCTACTCAAATGGTTGACCTAGTCGTGTTATTGGTTTAGAGTGAATACTTAAATGCCCGGTAATATGTCCATTACTTTCATTTGAAAATAATGAATATAATGGCTGTCCAGCTTATTTAATGGAAGTCCTTAACCTGTTAATCTGTAGACCGTTTTCGCCTAAAGGTAAATGGAAGATTGCTCCACTTCTGCAAGGTCAATTTGCATGTTCTTGGTATCTAGGAACATCTAGGGACCTGGGGGTATGTATTTCCAGTGTCAGAAATATTGTGTCTGTTACTAGGCTGAGTAAATGATTAAAAAAAGATGATTAAACAGAAGGATTTGTAGATACAGTAATTAATGATAATCGACTTTAATTATAAATTCATATTTGACCTTGAACTTGACCTTGACCTTATTATGGTCAAATCATACATCTATGGATAGGGAAAATGCTCCTCTTTCCAATGGCAGGGTTGAATCTGGATTTAGTCATTTCTTGCGTTTTTTACGATAATTAGCATTTTCCGATAAATTTGTATTTCCGATAAAACATATAAAACATTGGTAAAAATGAAAATATACACTTTGACTACTGTTTTTGATAGGGTTATGGTATTTACTTTTGGCTACAATTTTTTTTTTTTAAACATTAACCTCTTAACACTTTCTCTGCCACGCTTATATCCATCAATGTTTGATCTCTGCCACCACTTTAAGTCTATGGAGATGTTCACCTTCTTTGCAGGGCTATAACTTTTTTAATTGTATTGCTAAATTGACATTACTATGGCCCATTCAACATCGATTATCTATCGTTCAGGATGTAGGAACGTTTTACTTTTTCATTCACACATTCATACGAAAAGTATAAATATGTTTTTATCGTTTTCTGCAGTATTTCCCAGAACGTGAGATATAAGCACAAATGCATATATTAGATCATCAAATGCAGTTTGTTGCTGATCCACGCTATATTAAAAATTTCAACTGTACATGGTCCTAAACGTTATGACTGATCATGCGCGGGTGAACGGAGGGGGGGGGGGGGTCGTTTATAATTCCGTGATAGTCGTTAAATGCTTCATGTAGTATGGGTGATATATAGATCAGAGCAGTTTGTATGGTTAATAATAAAGAAAAACGCTGAAACTCACGGCAGCTTCCTCGTAGCGTTGGGCGATGAGAGTGGAGCAAACAGATCCCAGTTATGTGATGTGGATCGAGGCGATCCAGTTTCGGTTTGTATAATACTAATATACGCCCAAATCATGTTGATTATTGAGTTATGGCAACGATCCATATCCACGGTGTGTGTCTTGAGTCCTGCAACGATAAACGAGTGGCCGGACGGAATTAGGGGACGGACCGAGCAACAAAGGGGATATCCGGTTTGGCAACTCGCCGATCAGCCACCAGGTGGCAGTATTGAAGCGTTGCAGAGTTGTGCTGAGTCCCGCAGCATCAGACAATCCTCCGTGAGTGAAATATGAATACCATGGCGAAAATATGAAATATGATCAGAATAACGTTGTACGCCGTGATCTGGCAGAATTCGCATGAACTTGAAACCCGTCTTAAGCCGTTTCCGGCGGGGAATGTGTTCCAAGGGCCCACATGTGGACGATTCTTTGCCGACCTCTAGTGGCTCGGGTGTGCAATACAATATATAGGTAGCATTAAAGCCCTATTTGTTGCCTGTCGATTGCCCTTTCAGGTTACAAAATCCGTTCAGCGGTTCTCGAGTTACATGCCGATATGTGAGGCGTGCCCCAAAGTACGCAAAAGTTCACATTACCACCCCCGACTCCCGGGGCTCTAGCTCTGTCAATCATTTGGCGATCTCGAAGATCTTTGCACACGGTTGTAGCCAATGATACCCCATGATATGATAACTGGGGATCTAATACGGTCTCTATTGAATATTATGTATTAGAGTCGACCATATAAGTGTTAATAGCATCATGAACACATTATTTATTGTTAGATTATATTCATAATACATTTATAAGCACTTGGCAGCCACATATGGCCACAAAGAGAATGTTCTATAAAACATAGCCTCAAACAGGGAAAATAAATAGTATAATTATTAATACAATAACAGTATCTTTCAGCATTGAGGTAAATTGTATTGTATATTATTGTAAAAGACATTCTGAAATGTGATATAAAACATCACTAATCACATCAACAACAAAAACAAATTACAATTGTAACATAAAAACTGAGGTAGGTGTGGAACAGTAATATGTGTTTCCAGTGTTTTACCTATACTCTAGCACTGCACAGAAATTAGAAATGTTCTTATGCACAGTTTTTCTATTGTGATTTCTGTGTTTCAGAATATCTTTTACAATTCACGTGGTGAAATATACTGTAGTTGTACTAATAATTATGGGTGGGACAAAAGATAAATTCACTTAAGTATTGTGATGATTTTGACATCACCATGCTGCCTCCTGAATATTTAACCTCACCAGATTTCCAGGCAGAACAAAATAGTGTACATAAATTCAACATAACAAGCTAATCAAAGATAATCGTTAAGTTATAGCTGCTAGCACTAGCTATCACACACTGACTACAGTACCCTGTCTCTCCAAGTAAACAAAACAAAAAACTGTAGCACTTTATAATAACACCCTGTTATAATACATTTATAAGGTATTTGTAGATGATGAACTAATCATGAACAAACCATTTATATACATTCATAAATGATTATTAAATCATTTATAACTATATTTGTATAACATTTACAGATTAGTTCTACATTATTTATAACTCATCAACATTGTTTGTACTTGATTTGTTCATCATTAAATAATGTTGTTTAATGTGTAGTAACTAGTGCTGTCAAACGATTAAAATATTTAACTCGATTAATCGCATGATTGTCCATAGTTAACTCGCGATTAATCGCAAATTAATCGCATTTTTTTTTTTTTTTTTTTTACCTTAAACAGATCTTTTTCAAGTTCCAAGTTTGAATACTCTTATCAACATGCGAGTCAACAAATGCTTGCTTTATGCAGCCATTTAACACAAAAGGATGACCCTCATGCATTGTGAATTTGCATCAAATTCAAAACAGAGTGATGCACAAAATAACTTAAAAGAAAATAATAATTTAAAACAATGAATAAAGTGTGCATGAAATAATAGGGGAAAGAAAACGTTAGGAACTTGTTACATTCACACACACAAGGGCTGATTAATCAGTCACACACCCCCCTCTCTCCCTCACACACACACTCTCCCAGCTCTCTTTCTCTTTTGCCCCTTCCTCATCTCTCTCACCCCCCTCTCTCTCTATATCACACACACACACACACACACACACTTCAGAAACAAACATAGTATCAATGAGAGCATCAATAATACAGTGAAGAGTGAAGTCTAGTAAATTTTTTTTTTTTTTTTTTTTTTTTTTTTAGTTAATCTTGAGTTAAAAAAATTAGTGGCATTAATAGAATCGGGAGTTAACGCGATATTAACGCGATATATTTGACTGCCTTAGTAGTAACACATTTGTAGATGCTTTGAAAAATTTATGTGAAAAAACGACTATACTGCATCTCTTTATTTTTCATGTTCAACAAATGATTTGTTAAGACATTCATAAAACATCTATAAATCATTTGCAGATGCTATTGTGTGCCCTAATCTGAAGTGAAGCCTATTCATCATTAACAAATGTCTAATACAGTTAATTATTTGTTTACTTTTTCATCACATGTTACAAATGTTGTAGACAGCTTTCGGATACACCCTTCTTTGTGACATCAAACAGTGACAGAATTAGGACTAAAGATAAATGCAATTTTATTAACATAAAATACATGTGCATGACATATAGTGTAACATGGGGGGGCACTAGGACCCAGGAGTACCCTGGCCAGGTAGAGTCTCTAGAGAGGAAGTCTCACGCGAGTGAGACTTGACGTCACGTGTGTTGCCGTCTGTTTGAATGGAAGCACGATACATGCAGAACCAAGTTATCCGTGCTGCTCCTGCCCCACGCTTTTAATAAAGGTATGAGCAGGTTAAACACCTTTTTTGTTGGTAAATCTATTCCATAAATTCCGACCTACAAACAACTCTTATATGTTGTGTAGACGTACTTGATGTGGTGGGCGCTAACGTTACATTTGTTCCTAATGTGTGCTCAGTGCTCAGTATATTGCGGTATGTGATGAACACGAGGATAATAATTATTTGTATTTTCAGACTGTATAGGTGCCGATACAGCCTGAAAATACAAATAATTATTACTCTTGTGTGTTGTGTCATCATCACATACCGCAATATACTGAACAAATGTAACGTTAGCGCCCACCACATCAAGTATGTCTACATGTTTGTAGGTCGGAAATTATGGAATAGATTTACCAACAAAAAAGGTGTTTAACCTGCTCATACCTTTATTAAAAGCGTGGGGCAGGAGCAGCACGGATAACTTGGTTCTGCATGTATCGTCTCATTCGACTCAAAATGCTCATTCCCGAAAATTTTTCAAAGATATATTCTGGAAGACTTATCTTGGAACCACTGAGACATAATCTATGACAAGTACACTCTGAGTCCTGAACGTGCTGGAGATATGTCTTAAGTGGCTGAAACAGTCGCAGAAATTATATGATCTGATATCTGCTTGGAGAATGGCATTCTGTCGTAAACTCCAAAGCGCGTTCCCATTCAGGTCATTTGCATACAAACCACGCCCCCGACAGTCCTTATAAAGCAGTCAATGGGCAGTGTGCAAACCCTCGCTGAAATGTCAAAGCGCCGCTCTGACACGGTAGGAAGTGGAGGCGCACCTGCCTCTAAGCAACGGCGTAAGAATTTCACCAATGCTGAAATGGAGGTGGGGATCCCTTGTAAACAAGACAAACGTATTCCTCTGGTCTGCATCCCCTTAACAATTGTGTGTATTGAGCTGTACTGTATTGTAAATTCTGCAATCTGTTAATAAAGTTTCCATTCATTAATTCAGGTACTGATATCGGGAGTGGAGAATTATAAGGGGGTTCTTTTCAGTAGCGTCAGCTCCGGTTACAGGGGCACCCACAAACGGGAGGTATGTATTGTATGTATTGAGCTGTACTGTACTGTACCCATTCTGCAATCTGTTAATAAACCTTTCAATCAATCAATCAGGCATGGGCCCAAATCACCGGAGAGGTGAACGCTGTATCCGGCGAGGGGCGCACAGCCACCGAGGTCAATAAAAAATGGGTCGACACAAAGTCGGCCTGCAAGCACCGGATAGCCAAGCACACGAGAGACATGCTGGCAACTGGTGGAGGACCAGCAGGCCCGGCCCTGTCCGACCTGGACCTGCGTGTCCAGGCCATTATAGGCACCACAACGATCGCGGGTGTAGACGGTGCGGACAGGAACGAGACGACGCGCGGGGCTGGGCACCGTCTCCTGTTCTCAGCAGCCAGCATGTCTCCCGTCCCCGAAGGATCCGATACCGACACAGGCGGTAGGCGTCCCTCCCACAACAGGTGCATCCCAATAAATTAGAACAGGGAATATATCGATTGCCTCATGCACAGTAAATCTTGCAGTGTCAAATGAAGGGAGTGTTAACACTTTACTCTATTTAGAGTTGATTTAACATTAATTGTAGTTGGGAACAAATACGCAAGATGTACTGTGTGCCGCGCCGCATGGATTCATGCAAATCAAGTATTGAGATCCACCTGTAATATCTAATTGAAACATGCATGTGCAATCAGTGCGTCAAGCATTGCATGATCGCAACCCCCACGTCAATCACAATTAATCACCCCAATTCATTCCCAGATTCAACTGACTCAGAGGCGGACCCGCCCCCCCCGGAGCTGTCCCTCCCGTCCACCAGTGCTTGCCCGTCCACCAGTGCTGGCCCGTCCACCAGTGCTGGCCCGTCCACCAGTGCTGGCCCGTCCACCAGTGCTGGCCCATCCAACAGTGCCCGTCCCCCAGGGGTGCCAGGGGTGCACCCAGCCATGGAGGTCACATGGTCGAGGCGATGCTGGTGGAGCAGGAGCGGCAAAACAGCGTCCTGGAGCGGCTCGCTGCCGGCCAGGAGTGGGCCGCTGTGGGCCAGGACAGAACCGCTGCCAGCCTGGAGCGGGTCGCTGCCACTCTGGAGCGGGCCACTGCCAGCCAGGACAGAACCGCTGCCAGCCTGGAGCGCCTTGCCATCATCGGCGAGTGGGTCGCTACCACAATGGAGCGGGGTTTGGCAGCGCCAGACCAACAATTTCCCCCACAATAAACATCCCTGACACCCTTTGAGTATTACTGAGTGATGTGTTTAGTTATTGGTATACATTGTAAACTGCATCGAATAATGACAGAGTTTAGAGTTTCTTTAATAGTTGTCATACAGAAGTACAGAATACTTTCATACAAAATGCTTCTTACTGTTACGCTCCAGAGACTGTGCTAGACAAGATAGTATCAAATAACATAGTATAGCATGTAAATTAGAAGTACAAAACTCTTAAAACTATAAATATTAGCAAAAGTAAGCACAGTCTCGACGGAGCGCACAGACAGGCGGCCGGGCATAGCGGCGCCATCTTGGACACAGAAGCAAGCAAGTCGAATTCAGGTCCAGATTTAATTCACCTATAAATAGGAATTAATTGCACGCATGTGAATAATCTATTCACATGCGTGCAATTAATTGCTGTCGGACTAAGACAGCACGCCTATTATCCGAGCCCATTAATGGGTCAGGATGCATGTCCTGGTCAGGTGGTTGTTGAGGTGGCTGGAGGGGTAGCGGGACACCACGCTTCTCCGCAATGTTGTGCAGGACGCAGCAGGCCATGATGATCGTACACACCTGGAAAGAATAAATAAGCCACAATAAATGACATGCAACATATGATTGTATTGGGCTGAGGTGGGCACTCATACATGTTTTAACACGGCACGGCCAAAACAATCTATCAGCTGTTGCCTTCATCCACACCTTATCCGGCTTGTACAGCAGCTTGCCACCTGCTACGTCCAAACACATCCAGCGTCTCTTTATTGACCCAATTGTGCGCTCCACGGTGGACCGGGTGCGCGCATGGTGCTCGTTATACGCCGCCTCCTGCGCGGCGTGAGGGTTGGCGACTGGGGTCATCAGCCATGGGGCCAGTGCATATCCACGGTCTCCTAATAAAACAAGTCATTAGAGCAGTGGTTCCCAACCTTTTTCCCCCCAGGGACCCCCAAACATCTCTGATGAAATTCGCGGACCCCCTCCTAATAAGATACCATAAAATATATTTTTTTTTTCATTTTAATAACAAACTGCTTATACACAGGCATATGCATCACAATTAGACCCACTATGCTTCTTTGACTTGTGCCTTCAATCAACAAATCTCATCTTGCACCATATGCATTTCAAAATGTTTGGCCAATATTCAAATGCTGTATTCATCCTCTCAAATCAGGCCCTAATGGTGAACGGTTTGCATTTATGGAACAAATCAATGCAACAAATTAAACTAAATATGAGACAGGAAATTCCAATCAGTAGCAGAGAGAATCTGTCCTAGCTGGGTTTAATACCTTTTTTTTGTCATTTTAATAACAAACTGCTTATACACAGGCATATGCATCACAATTAGACCCACTATGCTTCTTTAACTTGTGCCTTCAATCAACAAATCTCATCTTGCACCATATGCATTTCAAAATGTTTGGCCAATATTCAAATCCTGTATTCATCCTCTCAAATCAGTCCCTAATGGTGAACGGTTTGCATTTATGGAACAAATCAATGCAACAAATTAAACTAAATATGAGACAGGAAATTCCAATCAGTAGCAGAGAGAATCTGTCCTAGCTGGGTTTAATACCTTTTTTTTGTCATTTTAATAACAAACTGCTTATACACAAGCATATGCATCATAATTAGACCCACTATGCTTCTTTGACTTGTGCCTTCAATCAACAAATCTAATCTTGCACCATATGTATTTCAAAATGTTGGCCAATATTCAAATCCTGTATTCATCCTCTCAAATCAGGCCCTAATGGTGAACGGTTTGCATTTATGTTGAATGAAGTAAGAATCCACTGCAGTAAAAATATCCTCACCTCGAGTGGTGGTAGTAAGGTTGACTGACATGAGAATGTCCTGCTTCAGATCCTCATTTTCGATATATTGCACATAAACGATGAGCACAGCCTCGTCTGCGACAGTTGTAGTTTCATCAAGTTGTATGGCAAATGGACCCTTTCTAAGCTTTTCTGACAGCTGCTGCTCGCAATCACTTGACATCTTATCAATTCGGTCTTTCACTACATTGTTCGAGAGTGGTACTGATTTTAGTTTATCCGCCACCTGTGGGCCGCACAGTTTCTAAACCATTTTGATGCAGGCTGGTTTGATGAGCTGCTCGCCAATATTGTGCGGTTTCTTTGCTTTTGCAATTAAAAGCGAACACTCAAAGGAGGCTTCGGTAGCCTTCTGTAAATCACTGCCACCCTGCACGCTACTCTAACATCAACAGGCTTGTTCGCCTTGAGAGACTGTTCTTTCCTCCGAGAAAAGTCTGGATCCTTCCCAACGGTTTCTGGGTGCTTAGATGCCTGATGTCTCTTCAGCTTGCTGGGCTTCAGGCTCGAGTTTGCCAACTTTTCTCCACAAATCACACACTCAGGTCGTTTGTCTGGTCCCTCAGTGAAGCCCATGGTGATGTAATTTTCGCGATTGCTGTAGGTCCTAACTTTTTTTGCAGATGAGCTGCCGTCATCTCCTTTTCGTTTGTCACACATTTTCGCCTCTGGCGGCTGACTGCAGACGAGCCGAGAAAGTTAACTAGCGTGCTAGGCTAGCTACAGAAAGTGATACAGTCAACTGATTCGCGTTTTAGCGGCTACCCGGTAGCCTACTGTTAACGTTCAAAAATCATGTCTAGATGTTTATTTATTTATCTTTATTTTTTATTGTAGTGGAGAGACTATTCATGCTTCTGATGATAAAAATATAAAAAAAAAAAAAAAAAAAAAAAAAAAAAAAAAAAAAAAACTCAAATCATCTGTGGTCTGGCGGACCCCAGGTTGGGAATCACTGCATTAGAGGAATAGAAGCCTGTACTGGTGCAAGAACAATTCTATATGCACAGATACTCACCAATTAGCCATGCGTCTCCTGCGTCTCCTTGTTCGAGGAGCATACCCACTTCGCTGTTCTGGAGGATGTACGAGTCGTGCGCACCTCCTGGGAAACGGGCGACGACGTTCAACAGCTGGTTGTTGGCGTCGCAGATGACCTAATAATAAATAATAATTATAAATTTTATTTGAAGAGAGAAGCAAAAGAAATTATTGATATAGTAACACAGGAAAAAAGAAAAAACAAGTAAGATGAGAAAAGGAAGCAAGGTGCTGTCCAATTGGATGAAGTGGTAACAAGAGAGTAAACAAAAAATAGAAACATACCTGTACATTGATAGAATGGTACTGCTTCCGATTAAGGTATGGGAACAGGTCTGGGGAGGGTGCCAGGATGCGCACGTGGGTGCAGTCAATAGTGCCGATGATGTTTGGCAGCCCAGCGATGGCATGGAATGCCGTCTTCACTGGGATCTGCTCTTGGGCGGAAAAGGGGAATCTGATGTACTGTTTGGTCAACTCCACGATGCCAACCAGACCCGTGGGATGCAGCGGCTGATGGAGGTCTGGGATATGCCCACCCTCATGGGCGGAGTTTATGGGGGTGCAGGGGGTGCATTGCACCCCCTGGTGGCCGGGGGTGAAATTGCTTTTAAAAAAAAAAAAAAAAAAAAATCAAGATTATTTTTATTTTAATAAAATTATAATAATTGTGAGAAACAAATCTGAATTCTATTATGTTTTGTTTTACAATACATTCATTTTATAGTAGTAATCATGTCACATTATAAGGCGAACCTTCTGTAGTGTGGCAGTGAAAGGGTTAACGCGCGGCCAAGCACCACCATTCGCAGCAGCAGCAGCAGAATGCCCCGCGCGATAGTACATTGTCTTGTACAAAGCCACTTATTCTGAGATGATAATTAATGTATCTGGATAACCAATGCATGGATTTTGTCGAGGCAGGTAACGTTATTTCGGGAAAATTGATATCTATAGTCTGGTATATTTTTCGTCCACGAAAAATGGAGGCTGTAATAATTATTATTGCTCGAGAGTCTCTATGAATAATAATAATTAGAGCCTCCATTTTTCATGGACGAAAAATATACCAGACTATAGATATCAATTTCCCCGAAATAACGCTACATGCCCCGACAGAATCCGTTCATTGGTTATCCAGATACAGATGAATTAGCATCTTAGAAAGACAAACGCAACATCTTTTTCTTTTCTTTTCTCCAGCGCGACCAGCACATCTTTCGTTGGATTGGCATGTCTAATAATGCTGTTATTAGAAAATGTGAACTTTTGTTTGTACAGCCTTTGACAACCTACTGTATGCATACGTGTGCGCGGCTGTGCGCTTGGCAGAGTGTTGCACAGTATTTTGTTATTTTTGTATGTCATGTTTGGTACAGTAAAGTGGTCTAGTGGAGCAGCAATATACTTGTTGTGGTCTTTTTATTTTAGTATTTCCTTCTTTATCTTTGTCACTTTGTCAATGATTAAGAGTAAGTCAGTTAAAAATGATCCCCCGTAGTGCTGTGTGTGTGTGTGCTGCTGTACTACCTAAATAAAAGAAAAAATTAGGGGTTAGGGCATTGTAAAAACGCTAAAATAATAAAATAAAGGTCAATCGTTCACCAAACAGTCGCACCCCCTGGCGTCAAGTTCAAACTCCGCCTATGCCCACCCTGTCTCCTAGCTCCCTCTGGAATGTTCCAGCTGCTAGGAAGCCCAAGGTGGACAGTACCTGGCCGTGCGGTGGCATAGGGTTGGAGCGTCTGGTCTGGCTCCTCAGTGCTGGCTCCAGCGTCTCGGACAGCTCCATTAGCACAGGTCTTGGCAGCCTGAAGCGTCCCAGCAGGTACGCGTCACTCTCGGCGAAGAGATCAGCGTGGTCCCTGTACTGGCGCTCCCTATTCATTGCGTGTTCGTATCGAGCATAATTATGCTGGACGTTACCCATAATTGTGTGTGTAAGCCTTGGGTGCAGAGTTGACCATAAATTTTAAGCATGGCACGATTAATCACTGTTAATTGGATGCCAAGGTTCATGATTGCTGTTCAAGTGCACCTGCAAGGTCAGGTTTATTTGTCACACGCAACATCGTACCGGTAAGATGAGCAGTGGAATGTTTATCCACTGGCTCTTATAATGTATACAATAAGCAAATGTCCCAAACTATAAATAAGAACAACAATAAAATTATAACAGAATTATGTGGCTGATGTATTTATTTATTCCGAGTCATTTGCAGTGTGTGTAGCTATTGTTTATTTTTCCGACATCAAATAACGTAATTTCTTATCATACAAATATTGTCATATTTATTTTAATTATGATTAAGTAATTAATTCCAAGGAGGCCTGTAGTGTTGACGTGAAGGAATCACTATGAGAACACAGTCTGTCAAGTTATAATAAAAATTTTAATTAGTCAATCAATCATGAGATTTGATCGTGGGCTGAGAGCATATTTAAGTGTGCTCCTCAGCACTCTTAGATCTGCTCTCAAATAAGATCTCAGGAAAATTTGAGGACTCCCACTCCCAGCCCTAATATGTCTTAAATAGGCCGGAATCTGGCTAAGACGAAATATTTTGTCGTAACTTTGTTCGAGAATGAGACCCATTGATTATCTGTCTTGTACATAGCTAAAGTACAGCATCTTTTATCGGGACAGATATGTACTGGTGCTACTCATGGGCGGAGTTTATGGGGGTGCAGGGGGTGCATTGCACCCCCTGGTGGCCGGGGGTGAAATTGCTTTAAAAAAATAAAAATAAAAAATCAAGATTATTTTTATTTTAATAAAATTATAATAATTGTGAGAAACAAATCTGAATTCTATTATGTTTTGTTTTACAATACATTCATTTTATAGTAGTAATCATGTCACATTATAAGGCGAACCTTCTGTAGTGTGGCAGTGAAAGGGTTAACGCGCGGCCAAGCACCACCATTCGCAGCAGCAGCAGCAGAATGCCCCGCGCGATAGTACATTGTAACGCTTGTACAAAGCCACTTATTCTGAGATGATAATTAATGTATCTGGATAACCAATGCACGGATTTTGTCGAGGCAGGTTGTTATGGTTTGTAACCGACCCCAATCGCACAACACAAGACAGGTATGAGAGTAAGCCAAGAACTGGGCATTTATTGAAACACACAGAAAACGGCACTGTCCCTTTAAGGGAGAACACAAATGACTGGAAAACAAGAAATGGGAAAAAGGCACAGTGCCTTTAGGAGGCGAGCTGGCTAAGGGGAAGGCTAAGGGAAACAGGACCAGGGCAAGGGACAAGGGCAGGAACAGGGAGGACTAGGAGGACTGGACGGGATGACTAGGAGGACTAGGAGGACTGGACAGGATGACTAGGAGGACTAGGAGGAACTAGAGAGGGGAAACAGGGACAGAGGCTCGCGGAGGCGGGCTGGGGAGAGGGAGGACTGGAAGGACTAGACAGGGAGGGCTAGGAGGACTAGAGAGGGGAAACAGGGACAGAGGCTCGCGGAGGCGGGCTGGGGAGAGGGAGGACTGGAAGGACTAGACAGGGAGGACTAGGAGGACTAGACGGACTGGACGGACTGGACAGGGAGGACTAGAGAGGGGAAACAGGGACAGAGGCCCTGGAACAGGGCGAGGGCTGGAGCTGCTTACAGGGACAGAGAAAAACAGACAAAGCCTGGGATACAAGCATTAGAAGAATGTTGCTGCTCTGCAGCTTCTCCCGGGAAGGTTCGTCTGAGGAATCTGACAGTGACGTCAGAGCCGCTCTGCAGAATCCTCTCGGCAGCTCTCCGAGGTGGTAAACGGGACAGAGAGGGAGAGAGAGAGCGGGTTAGCTCAGAGTACAGTTGGGAACAGAGCAGGTGACAGGAGAAGTGACTTGTGCCAAAACAGATACTCCAGTGACTGAATCTTCGGTGTAATACACACTGTGAGTAAAGTCCCAACAACAATCCTCGTGATAGAATCTTCGGTGCAAATAGACACAGTGAGCGATGTTCCAATAATAATCCAAGGTGATAATATCTTCGGTGCAAATACACACAGTGAGCGATGTTCCAATAATAATCCAAGGTGATAATATCTTCGGTGTGAATACACACAGTGAGCAAAGTTTAAGCAAATATTATCCCAAATGAACAATCCAAAAAAGCAGGCACAGGGTGAGTGACAGTCTGAACAAAGCAGGATCTCTTCAGTGTTTAAACACACACGAAAAACGATAGGGTCAAAAGACAGTCTTGCAAAACTCACCCAGGCGCTGTGCGTAAAGAGAGCAGGATCAAACAGGGCGAGCGCGTCGTTACGGGGAACGGGTTGTCCAAGCGGAGGTCTGGGTGGTGCGTAAAGAGAGCAGGATCAAACAGGGCGAGCGCGTCGTTACGGGGAACGGGTTGTCCAAGCGGAGGTCTGAGTGGTGCGCGTCTAGAGTGCGTCAGGATGCGCGTCTGGATGCGCGTCTGGAGTGAAGAGCGCGTCAGGCTCGGAGGTCTGGATGAGCGTCTGGAGTGCGTCTGGATGTGCGTCTGGATGCGCGTCTGGAGTGAAGAGCGCGTCAGGCTCGGAGGTCTGGATGGTGCGCGTCTGCTTGGAGTACGCGCCGGTACGGAGAGCGCATCTGCTGCGCGGAGGTCTGGAGTGGAACACCGGAATACCTCCCGTAGAGGTTTAGAGAGCGCAGTACGGTGTCTCCTTCCAGGCAAACGGCGACAGGTGGCGAAGGCTTGAGCGCATCTGGCGCGGAGGTCTGGGGTGGAACACTGGAATACCTCCCGTAGAGAATTAGGGAGCGCAGTACAATCTCTCCCCCCAGGCAACGGCGACAGGTGGCCAAAGCTTGCACCTCGTCTCACGCCGGAGATAAAACAGCATACAGACAGAAACAGAACTCCCGTAGGAGCCTATAGACAGAGAACCTCCCGAAGGAGTTAGGTGATAGAGATATGATACGGAACGACCCGACAAGGCTAGAGGGGAAGAGCGAGGTACTTAAAGCCCAAAGGGGTGCTAATTAGAATACAAATCAGGTGCGTGAAGGTAATTGATAATTTAACTAGAAGTGTGTGTTCGGCACCAGACCAATCAAACACATCAAGACAGGTAGTCCAAGGGTGTGGCTGCTGAAGAGCAAACGAGAGTAACGAACGCGAGGGTGGGGGCTAGTGAGGTGAGGAGACAGGGAATTAAAGGTCAAGGGAAAAGGCGAACCTCACAGTACTCCACCCTCCACGGGAGCCACCGGGCGACCCAAAAACACAGACAGAGGGGCAGGGGGAAAAAAAAACAAGGCAACAAACAAAAAGTACTGGGCCATGCCAGCAGGGGAAGCTACCACAAAAGTGGGGCTAGCAAAGGAACAGGGTAGCTGAGGGGTAACCAGGGTAGCAGAAGGGGTAACTAGAGGAGCCGAGGGGTAACTAGAGGAGCCGAGGGGTAACTAGAGGAGCCGAGGGGTAACTAGAGGAGCTGAGGGGTAACTAGAGGAGCAGAGGGGTAACCATGGTAGCTGAGGGGTAACTAGAGGAGCAGAGGGGTAACCAGAGGAGCTGAGGGGTAACTAGAGGAGCTGAGGGGTAACCAGAGGAGCTGAGGGGTAACTAGAGGAGCTGAGGGGTAACCAGAGGAGCTGAGGGGTAACTAAAGGAGCTGAGGGGTAACAGTCAGGGCACTGATAGCTACAGGGCCTATGCTAGCTGTACCGCTACATTAACATAGAGGCTGCGCTAGCTGCCGGAGCTAGGCTAGCAGACAGGGCTGGAACAGGGGCACTGGAGAGGGGAACAGGGAAGGGGCTAGCAGAGGGAAAGGGTAGCTGCCAGGGCACTGATAGCTACAGGGCCTATGCTAGCTGTACTGCTACATTAACATAGAGGCTGCGCTAGCTGCCGGAGCTAGGCTAGCAGACAGGGCTGGAACAGGGGCACTGGAGAGGGGAACAGGGAAGGTGCTAGCAGAGGGAAAGGGTAGCTGCCAGGGCACTGATAGCTACAGGGCCTATGCTAGCTGTACTGCTACATTAACATAGAGGCTGCGCTAGCTGCCGGAGCTAGGCTGGCAGACAGGGCTGGACCAGCATGAGAGAACAAGCTAGCTGGAAGGACAGTCCTAGCTGAGAGAGAAAACTGACCTTGCTAGCTGAAGGGGCAGTCCTAGCAGTGGGAGCAAACTGACCTTGCTAGCTGAAGGGGCAGTCCTTGCAGTGGGAGAAAACTGACCTTGCTAGCTGAAGGGGCAGTCCTAGCAGTGGGAGAAAAACTGACCTTGCTAGCTGAAGGGGCAGTCCTAGCAGTGGGAGAAAACTGACCTTGCTAGCTGAAGGGGCAGTCCTAGCAGTGGGAGAAAAACTGACCTTGCTAGCTGAAGGGGCAGTCCTAGCAGTGGGGCAAACTGACCTTGCTAGCTGAAGCGGCAGTCCTAGCAGTGGGAGAAAACTGACCTTGCTAGCTGAAAGGGCAGTCCTAGCAGTGGGAAAACTGACCTTGCTAGCTGAAAGGGCAGTCCTAGCAGTGGGAAAACTGACCTTGCTAGCTGAAAGGGCAGTCCTAGCAGTGGGAAAACTGACCTTGCTAGCTGAAAGGGCAGTCCTAGCAGTGGGAGAAAACTGACCTTGCTAGGGCGAGCGCGTCGTTATGGGGAACGGGTTGTCCAAGCTGAGGTCTGGGTGGTGCGTAAAGAGAGCAGGATCAAACAGGGCAAGCGTGTCGTTACGGGGAACGGGTTGTCCAAGCGGAGGTCTGGGTGGTGCGCGTCTGTTTGGAGTACGCGCCGGTACGGGGAGCGCATCTGGCGCGGAGGTCTGAGTGGTGCGCGTCTAGAGTGCGTCAGGATGCGCGTCTGGATGCGCGTCTGGAGTGAAGAGCGCGTCAGGCTCGGAGGTCTGGATGAGCGTCTGGAGTGCGTCTGGATGCGCGTCTGGATGCGCGTCTGGAGTGAAGAGCGCGTCAGGCTCGGAGGTCTGGATGGTGCGCGTCTGCTTGGAGTACGCGCCGTTACGGAGAGCGCATCTGCTGCGCGGAGGTCTGGAGTGGAACACCGGAATACCTCCCGTAGAGGTTTAGAGAGCGCAGTACGGTGTCTCCTTCCAGGCAAACGGCGACAGGTGGCGAAGGCTTGAGCGCATCTGGCGCGGAGGTCTGGGGTGGAACACTGGAATACCTCCCGTAGAGAATTAGGGAGCGCAGTACAATCTCTCCCCCCAGGCAACGGCGACAGGTGGCCAAAGCTTGCACCTCGTCTCACGCCGGAGATAAAACAGCATACAGACAGAAACAGAACTCCCGTAGGAGCCTATAGACAGAGAACCTCCCGAAGGAGTTAGGTGATAGAGATATGATACGGAACGACCCGACAAGGCTAGAGGGGAAGAGCGAGGTACTTAAAGCCCAAAGGGGTGCTAATTAGAATACAAATCAGGTGCGTGAAGGTAATTGATAATTTAACTAGAAGTGTGTGTTCGGCACCAGACCAATCAAACACATCAAGACAGGTAGTCCAAGGGTGTGGCTGCTGAAGAGCAAACGAGAGTAACGAACGCGAGGGTGGGGGCTAGTGAGGTGAGGAGACAGGGAATTAAAGGTCAAGGGAAAAGGCGAACCTCACACAGGTAGCGTTATTTCGGGAAAATTGATATCTATAGTCTGGTATATTTTTCGTCCACGAAAAATGGAGGCTGTAATAATTATTATTGCTCGAGAGTCTCTATGAATAATAATAATTAGAGCCTCCATTTTTCATGGACGAAAAATATACCAGACTATAGATATCAATTTCCCCGAAATAACGCTACCTGCCCCGACAGAATCCGTTCATTGGTTATCCAGATACAGATGAATTAGCATCTTAGAAAGACAAACGCAACATCTTTTTCTTTTCTTTTCTCCAGCACGACCAGCACATCTTTCGTTGGATTGGCATGTCTAATAATGCTGTTATTAGAAAATGTGAACTTTTGTTTGTACAGCCTTTGACAACCTACTGTATGCATACGTGTGCGCGGCTGTGCGCTTGGCAGAGTGTTGCACAGTATTTTGTTATTTTTGTATGTCATGTTTGGTACAGTAAAGTGGTCTAGTGGAGCAGCAATATACTTGTTGTGGTCTTTTTATTTTAGTATTTCCTTCTTTATCTTTGTCACTTTGTCAATGATTAAGAGTAAGTCAGTTAAAAATGATCCCCCGTAGTGCTGTGTGTGTGTGTGTGTGTGTGCTGCTGTACTACCTAAATAAAATAAAAAATTAGGGGTTAGGGCATTGTAAAAACGCTAAAATAATAAAATAAAGGTCAAAAAAATCGCGCGCGGGTATCGTTCGCCAAACAGTCGCACCCCCTGGCGTCAAGTTCAAACTCCGCCTATGGTGCTACTGGGTTGTACATTGATGTTTTAGGACTTTTGACTGCTGAGCGATGAGACACCCTGGGTTTGGGAGCATGTCTATGTTCCCCGGGTCCTATGTTCCCCGGGTCCTATGTTCCCCGGTAGCGATAGATTGTCGGTTATGCTTAGAGTTTATCTTTAGAGCATGAGGGCGATAGACCACCAGCCCTGATTCCAAACTCTAACATTAACCAACTTCGAAAGAGTCGCCAAGCTTAACCAGTTCGAAACAAGGCGGACATTAATAACATTTTCAATCAATCAATCAATCAATCAATCGGGGAACATAGAACCCGGGGAACATAGAGCCCGGGGAACATAGGGATGACCCCCTGGGTTTTACTGCTCATGGGAGGTTATGAAAGAAGAAATGCAGGAGGGAAGAACCACACCTGAAGAAGGATTTGAATATCTATGTTGTGGCGATTAAGTATTTATCTATGCCTGTTGTTGATGATGTTGATGATTGTATGTTCTAAACATTTCTTTCTTTTAGTAGTTTTTCATTCATTCACCATATGTAAGTGTACCAAGACTATTAATAAATATTTTGTTTACCGAGTTCCGTCAAAGAATTTGTTTACACATTTGTCATTGTGTTTTTTTTTATCTGATGGAAGATAATTGGGTCAAAAGACCTTACACTTTGAATTACATGTTTACCTTTTGCTACATTTTATATCATCGTATTTGAGCTTTTGAATCCAACATTTGCTTCATATCAAATGTGCCCTATGTCTGTGAGGTCCCACTGGAGCCTAAATCTATCCAATGAGGTGAATGAATGAATGACTTTATTTGACAATATAAAAATAACATGTGACAGAAAAGCACAGTCAGGAGATACTGCCAAGGATGAACACAAAAAAGCTCAGAGCTTATTTCCATTGTGGTCCTTGTAGGGGGGTAGGGGAATGAGATGCTTAGACATGCATCATACAGACATGACATCACAACACAACACATCACATATACCAATGTGTCATGATGTAGTGCTGTATTGTAGGAGTGTTGCACTTGAAAAGCTTTTAAAAAAGAAACTGTAATATAAAGATATACAGGGATTTGCAGCTCCTTCTAGAATGGCACCAGCAGTATAATTATGCTAGGTTGACCTGTGCAGGTAATGAATACAGAGAATGGTAGAATACGGTGATGGGATGCATGAGATTAATTTAATGAGGGAAGAGTAATTTCATATAATTTGAAAACGGGGAAGAGGTTCTCTGTCTTCTCTGTGAAAACGGAAGAAGGGGCATGGAGATGTTTTCCCCCCCAGCCGTGAGCAGGTTTGTGGGAGCTCTGATAAGTAGGTCATACTGTATCGTTAAATGGAACACTCCTCATGGAACCTTGTTAAAACTCAGACAAATGTTACAGGGCTTGGGAACATGGTGCCAGTAGCAGCACGAAGCAGCCATCAGTGGAAGATCACTCTAGTTGACTGTGTTCACAGGCGGATCTTTGGAATAAAAATATGGTCTAGAAGAATTTTATGTGAAAAGCTGCCACAGAAAATATCACAACCATCACGGGAGAAACCCAGCGCATTGTTTTCTCCATCGCTACCTCGGATTTTGTACTTTTTGCTGTTTTAGCGATTGTGTTTTAGCTCCATTGACGTAGCAATGCGCTCTCAGCTCCAGTTATCTTAGTTTAGTTTAGTTTATTTATTTAGCACATTATTTAAAAAATAAAAAACAGTGCTAGGAGGGAACGAAGCCCAAAGGGCTTGTACAAAGTTCCACTCCCATCCCATTGTCCATAAACATATATGAACGAAATACATGAGAACATGGTCTAGAAAATAAACTCAAAACAAGATCAGAGACATAAGGCACTATAGCGAAAACATGGAAGATTGACAATTATTTTATTTTTTTTAAGTACAGGCAAATCTTGATATTCCCCGCCCCACTGCATATCCCATTCATAGGAAAAGCCTGGTGTGTGTGTGTGTCAGCTGCATTTCTTCCATACAGAGCCCTGGAGTGGCCATAGAGAGAAACAATTATTGATATATATCGAGCACACAAGATACAATTCATTCCCACGTTTTGGTTAATTTGTGCGCACGAGATAAGTGTATAGAGAACCAGCACAACAGTGAACCTGCTGCAATATGGAGCAAGTGGGATTGTGATAGGGATTGTGACAGGGATTGTTATAGGGATTGTGATAGGGATTGTGATAGGGATTGTGACAGGGATTGTGACAGGGATTGTGATAGGGATTGTGATAGGGATTGTGACAGGGATTGTGATAGGGATTGTGACAGGGATTGTGATAGGGATTGTGATAGGGATTGCAATGTAAACAATACAGTAAATATCGGGAAACGGTGAATGTCAATCATGTTGCATACATCCATCCACATAATTGTATGCATTGATGGCAATGAGCTGCTAAGTCCACCCACTGTAGGACTAACGTGCAAAAAATCAACCTGACATAAATTATTCACCAAATTGAACATATGTTGAACCAGGGGCGGACCTTCCTACAGGCGATATAGGCGGTCGCCTAGAGCGCCACCCAGAGGGGGGCGCAAAAAAAAAAAGAAAAAAATTTAATTTTTTTTAATTTTTAATTTTTAAATTTTTTTTCTTTGTGCAGTTTTGGCGCCCCCCTCTATATCTGCAACCATTATTTTTACATAAAAAAAATTCTAACATAAGGGAAATGAGCCAAAAATCTAAAACGGTCGGTCGGTCTGAGCCTCAGCTTTAGGTGTTCACAGTCAGAACATGCTAGAGCGCTGTGCATTGATGGGTATCGGTCAAGTGTTTATAGAATTGAGCGTTGAGGAAAGACAGACTAACGTTAGAGAACTATGAAGAGGCAAAAGCCATAAAAAAAAATTACAACAAAAAAAAATTACAAAAAAAAAAAAAAAAACGTTGGGGGGGGGGGGGGGGGGGGGGGGGCGGCGCAGTGGTGGAATCTCGCCTAGGGCGCCAAATGTGCTAGGTCCGCCCCTGTGTTGAACACAGTGTGCCCACCATGCATAATGAGGGCTAACCTAAAACCAACCTTCTGCCTGACTCCTGTTATTAAGAGATATTGGGGCTAGTTAAAAACAATGCAAATATTAGAGTAAAGGTCCAAGGTCAATGAATGAACATGATTATCGGTTTTGATAACATATAACAGCTCTGGCACGAAAGCCTTGTATCTGGAGGTGGAGTTCTTTCAAATCTCTGCAAACTATACATCAAAATTAAGCTTAGAAGAGGGGCCTTTGCTACAGTATGTTTCACTTATCTTGTGAGGAGAGGCGCAACAAACACTGCATTTGTACATTTTTAATGCCCTTATTGGTAAGCTACCTCCTTATACTACATCATTATTGGAATGGAATTTGGTACCTATGGAACCCGTTCTAGTGACTGGCTAGTCCTTAATTTTGCTATGATGCCCCTAGCTCTTGGAATGCACACGAACAGTCCTTAAACTTGAGATTCTTCTCTGTTGGAGAGTTTAAAACCTTGATCTCCAACCTATGTCAATCAAGTTGTACATGTTTTAATGGATTGTTATCCTTACTTGTCTAATTGTTATGATTGTATATGCTGTGTGATTTTGTATGCCTTTTCTTTGGCTTAACTCTGTATGTTTTACTTAACTCTGTATGTACACTCGACGTGACTGTAATTGAGGGAAACATCAGTTGCCTTTCGAGTTTAAATAAAGGTTTGAAATTAAATGAAATTATGCATCAGGGTAATGTTTCACCAGACCCCAAACTGAATTGAAAAATAATTAAGTTTATGAAATTATATGATCAATAAAATACTTATTTCACTCAATATATAGGCTGTTATCCACTTGTTATTTCCCCCTTCTCTCCCACTCTCTCAATCCCTTTTGCTCTCACTCCTCTCAGCAAGAGGCACAGGCAGCAGGCCTGACGGGAGCTGTCCATGGCGCTCAAAGAGCTCACCCGATCTAACCCAATTCATTGTAAACTAGTACACATAACACAGTGATATTCAATGCAGACTAGCAGTTGCAGTTCTCCTCATTCCAAAGCCAAATGTATTTCATTGTTTCAGTTTTTAACTAAGGAAATAGTTTGGATTCATATTTCTATATTGAGCTGTCTATAATGATGCTAATGCTGAGTGTACATATTATCTGCATGTGTTAATTTCATACATACAGTATATACATACATACATACATACTACATACATACATACATACATACATACATACATACATACATACATACATACATACATACATACATACATACATACATACATACATACATACATACATACATACATACATCACATACATACATACATACATACATACATACATACATACATACATACATACATACATACATACATACAACTATACATACATAAATACATACATACATACCTACATACATGTGTTTAATGGATAAACTATAGGTTGGATATAGTAGTATAACGAAAGTAGGTATGACTACAGTGTACAACAGTTGTAAACAGTGTAGGGCAGTATACTGTACGTATGAATTGAGTTCAGAGTTCAACAGGGTAGGTTGAGTGGGGGGTGAGGGGAGGGGACCACTGTGGGGCTGTCACTTTCAGAGTTCAGTGGGGTGACAGCTGAGGGGACGAAGCTGCTCCGGAGCCCGCTGGTCCTGGAGCTGAGACAAACAGTCTGTGGCTTGATTTAATTTTATCTTTATTTATCTCGAACATTTCAACCATAAAACAAACACACACATTTGTAATAACAAAATAACAAAAACTAAATAAAAATGAATTGAATGAATTGAAATGAATCCAAAATGACATTGTGGTTAGAAGTGGTGGAGAAAATAAAAGCTAGCATATAATGGTAATGTCTGGTTAGGAGCGAGGGAAGTCCGGAAGGGGGGGGTACGAGCTGAGCATATGTGTGTAGGTTTTTAGATAACAGGTAAGGGTATATCCTATATAAGACAATTAACTAAAATGTGATTTCATTGGATGTGCACTGACAACTAATGCTTGTATATCTTATCGTGTGTTGTCATGTTTGTTTATGTGTTTGTTTAAAAAATAATAAAAAAACTAAATAAAAAATAAATAAATTAAAAAAAAAAAGAAAAAAAAAAAAATACTAATTAAATTAAATATATCTTCCTAGACATGGAAGCAATAGGCTAATCAGCATAGCTCAAGACAATGATTTTGTTCGAGAAGGGACAGAATGAAGCAAAGCTTATCTGGTCCTGCCCCTTCCTTACAATATCATATTAATATGTAATAAGTTATCTATCCATATCAAAAAAGAATATACCTATCCACTACAGCAAAAGATAAATAAATAATTACAAAAATACTAGTTCACGTTATTTTCAAGCTCCTCTAACTTATACTTGTCCAAGAATTCCTGTTTATATCTGCATTTAAACATTTCAATAGTATTACTTGTTTTTATTGCTACATCAAGTTGCAAGTTGTTGGTTGGGGCGAGAGGTGTCCTTGAATATACTGCATGCTTCCCCACCGCTTGTGCTGGACAGTCTCAATTGCAGGGAGTGATGTACTGGTGCTGTGTTGGATGTTTTTCACCACCCTCTGCAGTGCTTTCCCAGGTCAGAGGCAGAGCAGCATACCAGACTGTGATACAGTTAGTGAATATGCTTTCTACGGCGCATTGTTCTCAAGAATTAGTCAAGTAGGTGGTTATATAACAGGTACTCAAGTACTCAATCACTTGTACCCATCCCTGTTTAATATAAAATACAAAATGCAAGTAATCGAAAAATATTATTTCCAAATTCACAAAGTCCATACCTACATTGCTTTCACAAAGTCACCCCATACTGTACATAGCATTGATTATGAGATATGTCCTGTATCTTTCAGTGTTCCTTGCGCCACATTATTGACCAATCATAATGCAACATGTCTCCTGTGTTATTAGAAAGCGGCATGGCAGATCAATGCAGAGTCAAGACTCAACCTTCATGTGCACCAACTGTCTGTTGTTCATGCCAATGAGCATTGATCGACTAAAAGTTGCCAAGTGCAGACGCAAGCACGCACGCACGCACGCACGCACGCACGCACGCACGCACGCACACAAATCCACAGAGACAAAGTGACCTGTGGTACTGCTGTTCAAGGTAGCAGTGAAGCTTCCACATACAGGAAGAACACATAAAGAATAGTGTAGCCACATACACACACACACACACACACACACACACACACACACACACACACACACACACACACACACACACACACACACACACACACACACTCACACACACACACACACACACACACACACACACACACACACACACACACACACACACACACACACACACACACACACACACACACACACACACACACACACACACACATATACCACACACACACACACACACACACACACACACTTGAGATCAATATCTAATTTGACACAGCCACCATCTTCATCAGATCTGCCTAGCCCAGCAATATGGTATGTGTGTGTGTGTGTGTGTGTGTGTGTGTGTGTGTGTGTGTGTGTGTGTGTGTGTGTGTGTGCGTGCGTGCGTGCGTGTGTGTGTGTGTGTGTGTGTGTGTGTGTGTGTGTGTGTGTGTGTGTGTGTGTGTGTGTGTGTGTGTGTGTGTGTGTCAAGTCAAGAGTTTTATTTGTCACGGCATACAAGTATACAATGAAATGCGGGTGGTCTTGCCCGCAACGATGTGCAATACAGTAGTACAACATATAATAGAATTAGAGGTGGGCATAGATTAATTTTTTTAATCTAGATTAATCTATCTGCAATCCTGGATTTAATCTAGATTAATCTAGATTAAAATGGCTCAAAAAAAAAATGCCGAAGGCATTCAAAATATGTGTGTTCTACCCAAATAATGACCAGAAGTAAGTCCTTACTTTTTCTTTCCTCCTTATGTTTCTCAGGCCAGGTGTTCCATTACACCATGAGCCCATCTCCTGTTTCCAAAATGCATTACAGACTGTTTGAAAAAGCTGTTTTGCTATGATAATTGGTAATGAAATATCAAAATAATGTTCAATAAGATGTACTTTAAGATGTGTTTAATAAGTTGTTTTATTCAGAAGTTAACACAAATAAATAATATTACCAGTACAGTACAGTATCTAGCACACTCTCAGGAGCAAAACAGAAAGAATCATTTCAAACTTGAACTATGTGACATGGCTTGAATCAACTGCTCCAGTGGAGTTGCTCAGTGGCCAATGGTGTCAACTGTGGTTGTACTGGGCAGCTCCCAGGGCCCTGTTTCATGTACGTGGTTCAACTAAGTCGATCAACATGTCCATTATCCAGCTTCAGTTAACCCGATGTTCAAAGCCGGGATTTTCCTGTTTCACAAAGGAGGATTCAGTCTCGTTAACTCAAGCCAGACTTGAGAGTCAGGCTCAAGTCAGGCTAGATGCGCGCTCCCGTTTTAGGTGGAAAGCCAGCACGTATCGATGGCAGAGACCCTGATTCTCAACGGCATTGATTGATTAATTGATTTAAGACTTTATTGACAGATTGCAATAGGCTCAATCGCCTCGCCGACAAGTTAAATGCGTTATCTATAGGCTAATTCTAAGTCCCTCATTACCTCAATCAATCAGATTATATTTCTTTAAACTTGCCTGCTGGATTGAATAATCAAATGAGATCTTGCTAGCGAAAATTATTAGTTAACTGTTATACAGAATTACGATACGGCTCTCTTACCCATTGATTGATGTATAGTCAATCTTTTACTTATCTTCTCTGTGGTGTAACGGGTTCTTCTTTTGACTTTCACACGGACGACCGGGGTTCAAGGCCCTAGTCTTTTCCTTCTTTTTGCAATATAGGAATAATTCAATTTGGTGCACGTTGAGAGCTATATAAAGAATGACATCCTCAATGCATGTAGATTTATAATATTTTAACTTAAAACCAGGCTACTTTGGCGTATAATCATTAATATTATATTCAAAAAAATCATATTGGAAACACGGGGATTTGAACCCCGGTCGCTGAATTGGCAGGCATGAGCACTACCGCTGGGCCACTGGGCCAGATGGGATAAATTCATTGTTTATACATTAATGAACGAGAGACCCGTGTTTAGAATATCCGTTGTTTTGAATGAAGTTTATCTCTTTATCCTCATTCATTAATGTGACGTCAACGGCTCATTCAATTTCTCAAATCCGTCAAACAGCGCATCTCATCAGACATCTTAATCCCAGTTACAATTAAAATAACCACATCATGTGTACATCGCACGAGCGAGCGCCACCGTCGCCACGGTATATATAACGTGCATTATTTAGGACAAAGTGAATTTAATATCAGCATTTTGGGTCTATTTTACATTTCAAAAGCCCCCTCTGGAAGAATGGAGCACAAAAACGTAATTCAGAATGGTATAATGCAGATCGTAGACTGTGGGAATAGTTTCAGGAAACGGGCTGTCACTTCTTTGCGGGGGCGTGGCGATAGTTCAGGCTAACTTGAACTTGAACTCTGCTTTCGAGCAGGCTCAAACTTTTGGATATGTTGTCATGGTGATTTGGGAAATCCAGGTACATGAAATCGGAAAGTCAGGCTAACCCAGTTATCCAGCTAAAGTTATCCGGCTAACTCGGTTATCCCGGTACATGGAACGGGGCCCAGGTGTGAATGGAACTGTGTGAATGTGAAGCAGGGCGTTCCTGAAAAATAGCATCTGTGCTCAGCGAACCTACCCTGGGTAAATAAAGGTAAAAAAATAAAAATGTAAAAGGATTTTTTTTTTTTTTTTTAGATTAATGCGTTAATTATATTATCGCGCGATACTAGTATAGCGTTAACGCAGCACGTTAACGCTGTTAACGGCCCAGCTCTATAGAATCCAATAAAAACAACATTGTGCAATAGACAGGTAATATAGTGGGACATCTCGGTATCTGTACATAGTTATTTACAGAGCATGTAGGACATGTTAGGTCCTTTGGTAGTGCAATACACTGTTACTGTTGCTATACTATTTTTAAAGTGACCTTTCCTTTGTGGCCCTAAGTGTGGCCGTGTGCAGCATGAGAAGAGCATTTATGCAGGTGAACACCAGGAAGGCTGCAGGCCCAGATGGTATAACAGGACGCATACTTAAGTCCTGTGCAAACCAGCTTGCCCCGGTGTTCACCGCCATATTTAATCAATCCCTGGCGGAGTCAGTAGTCCCTGCCTGCTTCAAGATGTCTACCATCATCCCTGTACCGAAGAAACCCTCCCCAACATGTCCAAATGATTACAGACCGGTGGCACTCACCTCTGTGGTCATGAAATGTTTCGAGAGGCTGGTCAAGGACCACATTTGTGCCTCTCTCCCCAGTGATATGGACCCTATGCAATTTGCATACAGGACAAACAGGTCCACTGATGACGCGGTCTCCCAGGTACTGCACAGCACTCTCTCCCACCTTGACCGTCAGAAGGGGGGCTATGTGAGACTGTTGTTCATTGACTACAGCTCAGCGTTCAACACCATAGTCCCCACCAGACTGGTGGACAAGCTGATCGAGCTAGGCCTGAGCTCCGCCCTGAGCGCCTGGGTACTGGACTTTCTGAGTGAAAGACCCCAGGCGGTCAGGGTGGGGGGTCAGACCTCCAACACCATCACCCTGAGCATCGGGTCCCCCCAGGGCTGTGTTCTAAGCCCCCTGCTGTACTCACTCTACACACACGACTGTGTGGCCAAGTTCAGCTCCAACTCCATTGTGAAGTTCGCCGACGACACGGTGGTGGTGGGGCTGATCTCGGACAACGACGAGAAGGCCTACCGGGAGGAGGTTGAGGTACTGGAACGTTGGTGCCAGGACAACAGCCTGCTCCTGAACATTGGTAAAACCAAGGAGCTGATCGTGGATTATAGGAGAGGACAGCGGGAGACACACACACCACTGAGGATTAACGGGGCTACCGTGGACAGGGTGAGCAGCTTCAAGTACCTGGGGGTCCACATCTCAGAGGACCTGACATGGTCAACACACATAGGCACAGTAGTAAAGAAAGCGAAGCAGCGCCTCTACCACCTGAGACAGTTAAGGAAGTTCAGAGTATCGGGGAAGATACTTCAGTCCTTCTACTCAGGAGCTGTAGAGAGCATCTTGACCGGAAACATCACTGCCTGGTATGGGAACAGCACGGCACAGGACAAGAAGGCCCTACAGAGTGTGGTGCGCTCAGCCGAGCGTACCACGGGTATTGCGCTACCTCCCCTGCAGGCTCTATACAACAAGAGGTGCAAATCCAGAGCCTGCAGGATAATGAAAGACCCCCACCACCCCAATAACAGCCTGTTCCAGCTGCTGAGGTCAGGCAGACGCCTGCGAATTCTAGAGACTAAGACGGAGAGGCTTAGGCTAAGCTTCTTCCCCCAGGCCATCAGAGCCTTGAACAATGAACATTGAGAGACACAGAAACTGAACTATCCACACACAAGTACATACACGACACGCACGCTGAGCACGCTCACACACTAGCAGCCACTTTAACACTCATGCCGCACACACGCACACTTATGGCCAGAGGAAAGGCCACTTAAAATAGTATAACATCAGGAACAGTGTATTGCACTACTAAAGCTAACTAGCATGTCCTATATGCTCTGTAAATACTAATGTACAGATACCGAGATGGCACACCATGTACCTGTTTATTGCACTGTTTTATTGGATTCTATTAATATGTTGTACCACTGTATTTTATTGGATTCTATTATATGTTGTACCACTGTATTGCACATCGTCGCGGGCAAGACCAGCCGCATTTCATTGTATACCTGTATGCCGTGACAATTAAAACTCTTGAATCTTGAATCTTGAATCTTGAGTGTGTGCCTGCTCATGTTAAAGTGGCTGCTAGTGTGCGAGCGTGCACAGCGTGCGTGTCGTGTGTGTGCTCATGTGTGCTTGTGTGTGGAGAGTTCAGTGTTCTGTGGCACTCAGTGTTCAATGTTCAAGGCTCTGATGGCCTGGGGCAAGAAGCTGAGCCGAAGCCTCTCTGTCCTAGTAGCTGGGGTTCGCAGGCATCTGCCTGACCTCAGCAGCTGGAACAGGCTGTTATTGGGGTGGTGAGGGTCTTTCATTATTCTGCAGGCTCTGGATTTGCACCTCTTGTTGTATAGAACCTGCAGGGGAGGTAGTGCAATACCCGTGGTACGCTCGGCTGAGCGCACCACTCTCTGTAGGGCCTTCTTGTCCTGTGCCGTGCTGTTTCCATACCAGGCAGTGATGTTTCCAGTCAAGATGCTCTCTACAGCTCCGGAGTAGAAGGACTGGAGTATCTTCCCCGATACTCTGAACTTCCTTAACTGTCTCAGGTGGTAGAGGCGCTGCTTCGCCTTTTTTACGACTGTGTCTATGTGTGTTGACCATGTCAGATCCTCTGAGATGTGGACCCCCAGGTACTTAAAGCTGCTCACCCTGTCCACGGTAGCCCCGTTTATCATCAGTGGTGTGTGTGTCTCCTGCTGTCCTCTCCTATAATCCACGATCAGCTCCTTGGTTTTACCAATGTTCAGGAGCAGGCTGTTGTCCTGGCACCAGCGTTCCAGTACCTCAACCTCCTCCCGGTAGGCCTTCTTGTCGTTGTCCGAGATCAGCCCCACCACCACGTGTCGTCTGCAAACTTCACTATGGAGTTGGAGCTGAACTTGGCCACACAATCGTGTGTGTAGAGTGAGTACAGCAGGGGGCTCAGAACACAGCCCTGGGGGGACCCGATGCTCAGGGTGATGGTGTTGGAGGTCTGACCCCCCACCCTGACCGCCTGGGGTCTTTCACTCAGAAAGTCCAGTACCCAGGCGCTCAGGGCGGAGCTCAGACCCAGCTCGATCAGCTTGTCCACCAGTCTGGTGGGGACTATGGTGTTGAACACTGAGCTGTAGTCAATGAACAACAGTCTCACATAGCCCCCCTTCTGGCGGTCAAGGTGAGAGAGGGTGCTGTGCAGTACCTGGGAGACCGCGTCGTCAGTGGACCTGTTTGTCCTGTATGCAAACTGCATAGGGTCCATATCACTGGGGAGGGAGGCACAAATGTGATCCTTGACCAGCCTCTCGAAACATTTCATGACCACAGAGGTGAGTGCCACCGGTCTGTAGTCATTGAGACATGTTGGGGAGGTGTGTGTGTGTGTGTGTGTGTGTGTGTGTGTGTGTGTGTGTGTGTGTGTGTGTGTGTGTGTGTGTGTGTGTGTGTGTGTGTGTGTGTGTGTGTGTGTGTGTGTGTGTGTGTGTGTGTGTGTGTGCGTGCGTGCGTGCGCGCGTGCAAGCGTGCGTGCGTGCGTGCGTGCGTGTGTGTGTGTGTGTGTGTGTGCGTGCGTGCGTGCGTGCGTGCGTGTGTGCGTGTGTGTGTGTGTGTGTGGTATGTGTGTGTACGTGCTAGAATACAAAGTGATTGAGCTTGTTTCAATGTGTACTCACGTGTGTTTGTGTTTGTGTATGTGTGTGTGTGTGACCTCCAACTCCAATGAGTTGGCTCAGTCACAGTGGTGACAAAACTTTGATTCAGCAGGTAAGAAAATCTCCCTCCAATCTCTCACACAGATCTGCTTGTCTTGGAAGACACCATGAACCTGAGTCACCCATCACTACTTACTTTACATACTCAGATTACACAGCCATTATTGCCCTACTCACAGACAACCACTCTGCTCTGGATTATCATATATCAACTTCACCCAGTGGTGTGAGGATAGCCATCTTCATCTCAATCTCAGCAAGACAAAGGAACTAATAACCCCCCCCCCCCCCCCCCCTCCCCTCCTCATCAATAGTCAGTGTAGTGGCCAAAATCCAAACAGGTCTGTCCTATAACTATTTGAATCTTCCTTTCTTGGCCACTTATAGGGCTGGGAAGCAGTGTTAGACTTGCAGTCGCAGAACAGAAACCACTGCACGTTTTTGTTGCTCTTTTTGCTCTTTTAATGTCCAGCAAGAACAGAATGGTGAAAACAATATCGTACATAGAAAATAAACAAGAGATCCCAATAATCTCTGGAATAAAAGGTTGCGTCTGCGTTGCGTGTCAATGACAGTATTGCTGCTGCCTGCTGCCCGCTGCCCTGCCGTCACACGCCGCACCTGTGGCTTATAGCGTTAGCCCCGCCCCATTCACCTGAGCAAAGCGCCCCACTCACTGAAACAGAGAAATGTATTAATACAGGTTCAGAATTAATCAAAACAAATAAGCTTGAATGCGGCTCTTACACCGGCCCCTAATTGTTCTCTAGGAATCAATTACTCAAACTAAATAAAGAGAGCCGTAAAACTATCAACAAATTAATTTAGAAAAATATAGTATATACATTACATCCCTTTTTGGCTGTTGAAAGAAGACCTGTTATTCTTCAATCTCCAGGAATGCGGCATAGCTTAGCTATGGGCCTATCAATAATGGACGTTTTCGTCTGGAGCTTCACTGCACGGGTCAGACCTCTTGCATCAGGCTTGGTCTCCAGTACTCTGCCTAGTGGCCACGACCCCCGTGGAGCAGTTGGGTCAACTACCAGGACGACATCCCCGAGGGAAAATTTTTTTTTTTTCTCACTGTGCTCCATTTCGGTCTTCCTTGGAGTAGCAGAAGGTATTCTTGTGTCCTGGCGTAGAGGTCAGATCTCTCGCAGAAGATGGTTTGTAGGCCTTCATCCAGTATAGGATCGATCTTACTGTTCTTCTGCACTCTGAATGGAGCGGTTTCCAGTACTGCCATTTCCACTGGGAAGGATTGCTTTTGAACATAGGTGATGACTGACCTCTCTGCCTGTGAGAGGTCTTCCACTGTGAGGAGCTGTCCACCAAGTGTGGTCCTGAAAGCGCCTAGCTCAGTGCTCACCTTTTGGCTGCTCGAGTGTGTGTGGCTGTGACCTGGGGAAAGCTCTTTGCGCTTTTTGGCGGTCAACATCAGAGCCTTCTTCACCTTGAGATACCATGCCACTGCTTTAAGTAGCCTCATCCAATCAGAGAAGTATGAAATAAGATGGTCTGTGGGAGTTTCAATGCTTGCTACTGTTGTGAATACAGCAGCGTTTTTCCTGACCTCTGGGTCATTTTGCAACAGTGGCTCGGAGGTCAATGATTTTTCCACAGGCCAGCTTTCCCTTGGCTTCCATAGGAACTCTGGAGCATGCATCCATCTTCTTTGCTGCATGAATTTGACTGCACTCATTCCTCTCGAGGCGTCATCAGCAGGATTTTCCTTGCTGCTTACATATCTCCATTGAGACCGCTCACTATTGTCACGAATCAGTGACACTCTGTTGGCAACATAGGTCTTAAACCTAGTGTAGTCATTACCAATGTACTTGAGTACTGTTTGGCTATCCGTCCAGAAGACTGAGGGGTTTAAGTCCATGTGTAGTTCTTTCCTCAGCATTTTGTCCACCTTCACCAACAGTGTTGCAGCTGCCAACTCCAGTTGCAGTACTGTGTTGTGCTTTAAAGGAAGGACTCTGGATTTTTTCTTTTTGGGGCGGTGCACCCCATGGTGTGGTATGTACCTTTTGTGTCCAGATGACTGTGTCCGCTTTTCCTGTGGGACTTCCTCTGCGTAGTTGTTCTCAAAGATGTTGTTGAGGAATGCAACATATTCCTGCTTGTAGTGCTGGTCCCGGTTCATCTTCCTTTTTAAGCCCTGCTTAGGCATGCTGACATTGGCTTTCCTGAAAGGCAACTTTAGACTGTAGTGCCCATTTTGTAGGGTAGCCTCACTGGCTACTTTCAAAAACATTTTGTGCTCAACTGACATCTCTGGCTTTTCCTCAGATGACACTTCGTTGAAGTCCTGATTGTACTGTGACACTATAGGAGCCCTTCCAAACTTGTGGCTGATATCATATTCACAGTCACTGGGACAATGGACAGCACATTCTTTTGTTCTCCGGCCCCTATGTGACCACTGGATTGTACAGAGATCGGAGCACTGCCCATTGCTGTCTCCGACTCTCTTTTGGCTGGCCTTTGGTCTGCTTTCTCTCTTTGGTGGATATGAAGTATGCTAGGGTGCCTAAGATTGCATATTTTGCAATAGAGGCATTGCCTACATTCTTTACTCTGGTGCCCAGTGCACAGACAGGCAAAACACACATTATGATCATTCAAGAAACCAATCTTCTCACTATGCGCCTTCCTTTCCAATAGAAAGCACATATCCAATGTGTGTCCACCTCCACAGAAGGGACAGGAGGGTTCACGCTCTTTTTCTTTTGGGGAAATAGTGACACCTGTGGCAAAACTGCTGTCGTACACCCTTGGGATCTGTGGTTTAACAGGAAATCTAGTATTTACAGCCACCTTTCCTTTGGCAACTGACTGGTCTTGAAGATCGCCAAAAACTGGGTCTGCCAGTATGCGAGCTTGCCTTTCAATGAAACAGACAAGGTCTAAAATCCTTATTCTACGACTGCGCCCCTCTTGCAGTGCGTAGGCTGTGCTGCGCCATCTCTCCCGGAGTTTGTACGGTAGCTTAAGCACAATGCCTCTCATGTTGGTCACTGTGTCTAGTTCCTCCAAGTACTCCATTTCCTCCATAGCATTGCAGCAACTCCTTAGAAACATGGTGTAATCCTGCAGCGACCTTGAATCTTCAGTTTTAACTAGGGGCCAGGATAGAGCTTTTTCCAGGTAAGCACAAGAGAGCTTGTATTCGTTCCCAAAGTTTTCCTTTAGTAGATCTTTTGCTTTCTGATAGCCTCTGTCTGGAGACATATATTCACAGCTTTTGACTAGCCGTTGACTAGCCTCTTGTAAACTGTATAAGGAACTGCAACCTGTCTCTGTTGTTGTCTGTTTTGCCTTCAATACAATGTTCAAAGGAGTGAATAAAGGACTTGTATTCCAGAATGTGTCCATCAAAGGGTGGAATATTTCCTTGCGGCAGCGTCGAGAGAAGTTGTTGTTTCACAAGAATCCTCGTCAAGCTGCTTTGATTTTCCAGTATTTTAATCAAGTGGTCATCCTTTGCTGTACTGAGCGTAGGGGGGATTTGTCCTTGTGTCAGAGTTGGCTGTGTGTTTTGGGGCATGACAGGTTGAGTATTGTGCACTGGTTGGGGCTGGTGCTGGTCATTAATGTCATCTTCCCACTGAGCATCGGGCCAACTGTGAGCATTACCATCATTAACATTAAAAAAGGGCAAGTGATGTGCGCCTGCCTTGCTCCTAACAGCTGGAGCACTTATGTCATAAGGATGAACTGAAACATCTGGCTTTGAATATACCAGCGTGGTAGCTGCTGCTTCAGCCTGTGCACCTGCCTTGCTCCTAACAACTGGAGCACTTATGTCATAAGGATGAACTGAAACATCTGGCTTTGAATATACCAGCGTGGTAGCTGCTGCTTCAGCCTGTGCAGGGCGGCACCTTTTTAATTCAATGTCATTAAGATAGTCAATTTTGGCTGTGCTGGCTGCTATTTCTCCTTATAATTCTAATGTTTCTCTCTTTTTTTGTAACATTTGTTCCTGTTCTTCAATGGCATGTTTTTCTTGTAACATAGAAGCTTTAGCCAATAAGGATTGTCTCTCTGCCTCCGCGTTGATGCGTAATGTTGAGGAAGAGGAGGAGTGGTGGGAGGAAGAGTGAGACCTCGTTGAGCGTGTGTCTGCCATCCTATTTGGATCGCAGTCTTCATTTCGGGCTGCGGCACTGCAGATATACCCTACTCCTTCATTTTCACCTTCGTCAGCTGGCAGACCTTCCACTTGAATCAAGTTGAGTGAATCAGCATTTTCTACGTCGGTTATCCACTTTGTAACTTTGGCAAGGAATGAGATTATCTGTGTGGCTCTCGGCTGGTACCATTTCTCATCGTCCTCTTGTCTTGCGCTCTCATCCAACATTTGCGCATATGAGACATGCAAGGCTTTAAAACCATCCGAAAGTCCGTTAAACTTTATCATGTTCCCTTTGACTTCATCCAGGCATTCTTTATCAGACATTAGGCTGTGCACAATGTTCATTCTCCGTGTCAAATGGGAAGCTTTTCCTTGTCTCGATGCGCGCAGCTGCGCCTCATCCATGTCATTAACGGGCGAGTCTGCCTCATCTGAACTCGCCATTTTAATTCAGAATAAACAAACAAATAAATCCAAAAGGTCTTCAACGTGTTTAGAAACAGTGGCTGGTTATTTCTTTATCCTTGTCTTTCTGGAATTAAGACAGGTTACTTCCAAAGTTAATTCATGGCTGTATTCCTCCGCTGCTTTTTTTATTCATGAATGCCACAAGCACAAAATAAAATATTCACTGTCCATAAACACCAGTATCAGAGGCGAAGTCCGTTTAGTAATAATCCATGCATTTATTCCAAACGAATAATTATTCATGTGGCGTTGGTTTTTGCAAGCACATACCTCAATTGTTTGCTTGTTTGCTTGTTTACAGCCGTCAGGCCGGCGTTTCCTCTGTTTGTAGCCGCGCGTCGGGCCGGCGCTTTTCGTTCCTTTGGACCCCTTTGGTCCTCCAATAATCCTTTTTCGTTCCTTCGGATCCCTTTGATCCTCCAATAATCTGTGCTCTTCAATCACAGCTTGTCATTGACTTGATGTAGTGGCCAAAATCCAAACAGGTCTGTCCTATAACTATTTGAATCTTCCTTTCTTGGCCACTTATAGGGCTGGGAAGCAGTGTCAGATTTGCAGTCGCAGAACAGAAACCACTGCACGTTTTTGTTGCTCTTTTTGCTCTTTTAATGTCCAGCAAGAACAGAATGGTGAAAACAATATCGTACATAGAAAATAAACAAGAGATCCCAATAATCTTTGGAATAAAAGGTTGCGTCTGCGTTGCGTGTCAATGACAGTATTGCTGCTGCCTGCTGCCCTGCCGTCACACGCCGCACCTGTGGCTTATAGCGTTAGCCCCGCCCCATTCACCTGAGCAAAGCGCCCCACTCACTGAAACAGAGAAATGTATAAATACAGGTTCAGAATTAATCAAAACAAATAAGCTTGAATGCGGCTCTTACAGTCAGTTTAAAATACCTCAGAGTGAACCTGCACAATAGACTCAGCTTCGACCGACACACTAATGATGTCACACAAAAAACGGAGCCACCAAAGACGATCAGTCATCCGCAAGCTTAACAATGTTGCCCCCCATCTCCGGGCCGAACTCACACGCATAACCAACACCACTGCCAGGATAATTGGTCTCCCCACATCCGACCTCACAGAGTTAATCAATAAGGCCACGCATTGCAACCTCAATCGAACAGGACATCACACACCCACTCAAGCAACTGACCTACTGCCCTCGCAGGTACAGAACACTGAGATACAGAAGGGCTCGCTTTGGGAAAAGCCTGATCCCCGTAGCCATAGCCGCCTTAAACAATAGGCCTCACTGAACTGTGCCTTGTATGTTGTTACTGTGTACATTTATATAGAGCTTTTATCCAAAGCGCTTTACAATTTGTTCCTCACATTTTACCCATTCACTCACACATACCGATGGCGGAGGCAACCATGCAAGGTGCCAACCTGCTCATCGGAAGCAGTTAGGGGTTAAGTGTCTTGCTCAAGGACACTTCGACACGCTGCCAGCTATAGAGCGGGAATCGAACCGGGAACCTATGTGCTGTTGTATGTACTGTTACTGCCAGAGTTGTACTGTACCCTTCCTGCTGACTTATTGTACATAACCTGTTGTACATAACTTTGGATAAAAGCGTCAGCTAAATTACTAAATTACTAAATCTAAACTAACATAATATAGCAAACTGTGGGTGTGTTCGATCCTGTGACCAAAGCAGACAAATCCTCACTTAGACAGCCTGAGGGTGTTTTGATGGAGAGGACAGGGAGCAATTGTTTACGAGTCAGGAAAATTCTACATTTCTATGGAAATATGTAGCTTGTAGTCAGGGGTTAAAGTGGGATGGCAGGTGGGGGAACCCTAAATTCCAGTGTAGCGGTGCAACAGGGGGAAATAACTCACAAATTGACTTGTGAGCTCTGATTTTTTTTGTCTTTATAGACAGGCTATGCTGTGCTGCTGTGGTTCTGGGCTGTGCTGCTACTCTCTACAATATACAATATTAATAGATGTTACATAGGCTATCATACTGTACTATCATGGCTGCTTTCCAACCCCTAACCATAGTATAAAAGTGGAATTTGGCAAGTGATACTAAAGAGCATCATCAGTTTAAACTCACATTGATGACTGTTACCCTTGGCCTAACCTAACAGAGACCATGGATACCACAACCTGCCCTGCACCAGGCCAGATCACACATTAACCTTGATCATATACTTTCTATGGGTGGAATTTCTCATTTAAATAGTATTTAGGTAAATAATAATAATAATAATAATAATAATAATAATAATAATAATAATAATAATAATAATAATAATAATAATAATAATAATAATAATAATAATAATAATAATAATAATAATAATAATAATAATAATAATAATAATAATAATAATAATAATAATAATAATAATAATAATAATAATAATAATAATAATAATAATAATAATAATAATAATAATAATAATAATAATAATAATAATAATAATAATAATAATAATAATAATAATAATAATAATAATAATAATAATAATAATAATAATAATAATAATAATAATAATAATAATAATAATAATAATAATAATTGTTACGAAGGATCAGATTAAACCGAATATATATATTTATTGATTGATATATATTGCATAATATTTGTATATCGTTTGATATCCCTTGTGTATTCCTTGTACATATACACGGAATATCCCTTTAGCCTAGTACAGACCATAATATTTCATTCTCCTATTGGACAGCGGTCCACCAGGCGCCATTGCCATACCTCCAAGGTCTGGTTCAAAGTCACCGCCGGGGACTTGCCTGGACATGAACGGTTCTGCGCAAGGATATGAGACAGGAATAAAGCTGGTACTAGTTTGTTCACCTAACGTATAAATACGGCGCAGGTGAATACAGAAGCACTTAGTCTAGTAGAGTTACCCAATAAGTTGAAGCCTCACCCACGATACAACGTGCGGTGAAGTATGGCCTGTTTGGCCCCAAATAGAGCATTGAGACCGCGTGCGAATTAATAACTGAAGTATCAGAGTTTAACGCTGTACCGTCGAGTTCGACCGATTCTATTAAGTCAGTAATAGTCTATTTGTGTATAGTGTATCGTGCGGCTACCGTTCTACAGTGACCAGCATCACCAACGTTTCCTCGTACCAGCTAGAGTGCTTATCCAGGCTGGGCTGCTTACCCTGGCGCTTTCACCCGAGGGGCCCTAGACGAGGACCGTGTGGATTATGTACACTGGATAACCTACCGACGACTGCATAGCCCCTTTCGGCTGGATTATATTTGCTTTTGGTCCTGTAATTGATGGAGCGGAGAATCGCCGACACCCACAATTGTGTGGGATTTACCCTGTGAGGAGCCACGTCGAGCCCGCCTCTCAGAAGCCTGAGGCCGGCTAGCTTTCTTCCATGCTGAGCTGCATGCTACGGAGAACAGCTGTATTCGTCTGCGGATCAAGAGATTATTGCACCGTCTCCTGTACTTGGAGTCTCTTTATCGTCGTTGACCCAGACTCTACTACCGACAAATCCTCTCCCCTTGCTGGCTTACGACCGGAGGGACCCTACCAGTATCTCCCGCTATATTACCAGAGTACCATAGATATAATTCCTAAGATTCAGGTTGTATTATTATCTCCTGCGTAATATGAGAATGGACATACGTTATTGATTTGCCTACGCACATTCCTTTGCCTTATAAGTATATATATATATATATATAAGTAAAGTATATTATGTACTATCATTGCTGCTAATAAATACTTAAATCCAGTTTTGTGTGGAACCGAGTCATTGTGGGAAGTGTTCATCATAAGATACCTGTGTACTGTATGGCCAGTAGTAATGTACATAAGACGGTAGTGGTTTAATGATACCATACTTATCAATACAGTCAGGGAATTGTACCCCTCAGTTACAATTGGTCCTTCGAGCCGGAGGGTAACTAGCGTAATATTAATATAGTGGTATTAATATTGACATGGCCAATGATGAACACTCCACAAAACGGTTCTCCTAAAATAGATCGCCCGCAGCGTAGACGGCAGACACCTCAGTACTTAGAGGATTACGTTGCCAGTATACTACCTAGCTTTCTACAGACGGTAAACGCGGAAAAAGTAGATAGTAAAATTATGTCCGACCCTACCGACCAGGCTACCCCGCCAGTAGAGACCCTAGTGGGTTCTAACGTAACTGACCAAGCTCACGGTGGGGACCAGGAGGGACCTGACATGACTTTACCCCCCGCCAAGACCGAAGAAGTAGTCCCCGGAGAGCTACAGGATAAAGAAAGCCCTCCAGGGATGGAACTCGACCCACCACAAGAAGGGACGAGCACGCCGGAGATGGATCTCCTTGATTCGCCACAGGAGAACGGATCTCCAACGAGTACTACCAGGAGCGGATCACCTCAACCAGCGTCTTCCCCCAGCGAGGCGGACAAGATGCTGGCGCAGGCCTTCCTCGCCAGCCTGGCAGCCTCAACCGAGCGCGATCGACTCCAAGCACAGACGCTTAGTGAGCGTGAACATTCTTCCATGGAAAGAGAACGCCTTCAGGCGCAGCAACGGAGTGACGAAGACCGCATACGCCTGGAGATTAGACGCCTCCAGACGGAGGAGAATATGGGAAGAGACCGCGCCGAAGCCCAGCGCGCCGCCGCCGAAGCCCAGCGCGCCGCTGCCGGTGCCCAAAGAGAAGCAGAGCGCGACCTCGCTCTCACCAAGCGCAAAGCCGAGCGCGACCGATTACAAGCGCAGATAATGGAGCAGCTGATTACCAGGGCAACCCCCCCTCCCTCCGCACGGGGCTCCAGGGCCTCGTCAAGACAAGGGTCAAGGGCACCCTCCCCTACCCGATCAAGCGACCCTGAGCCCGACCACCAGAGAGAGCCTATACCCCTATCCGAACCCCTTCCCCGACCGGTCCAAGCGAGACCCAGCTACAGGGAAGAACCGGTCTATACCGCGGAGAGGCTAAATAGACGACTACAGGATCTAGATGACCTGCCAGAGGAAGAAGAAGAGGGAGAGGAGGAGAGTCAAGCCCAACAGCATCACAGTACTCCACAGGACCAGGAGGTCCAGTACAGCCCAGGCTTTACCCCCGCGGCTCTGCGCTACAGACCCCCGACTCAATTCACGGGTGAGCTTGACGCACGACCAGCCCCGAGGAACAGCACCTGGGTACGCGGGCCTTGGTACCCAGCAGGTACCAGCCCACCGCGACACGTAAGAGGAGACTCGCCTAGGAGGCCTCTCCTCCAACGCTCACCGATGTGCCAGCCATCCATGGCATCGTACCTTGGCACACCGACGTTCCCGGACTTCACACACGAGAACAGAGCACAGTACACAGAGCTACGAATGTGCTTAGAGACAATGATGTCCGATGTAGCTGATGAACCGTACAAATATGCTATCCTACTCAAGCACCTCAAGGTGCCCCGAGCGCACAATATAGCGCTGGCATATTCCACCTCTACTACCCCATACACCGCGGCTCTAGCAGCACTCGACCAAAGACGTAATACAAGAGATAAGGAATATTGACCGTCTACCCCCAGCCACAGACAATCGCTCACTAGATGACCTGTCTATCAAGGTACAATCCCTGGTAGGGATGCTGGGGGCGCAAAAGGAAAAGGGTATGCACGAACTGTACGCGAACTCTAATGTCGAGAGGATTTTAGAGAAGCTTCCGCCCGCCCGACAAGAGCGCTTCAGGCGGCAAAGAGACCACCGTGATCCTAACGGTCCCGAGCCATCCCTCCTAGACCTAGCCGACTTCCTGGCAAGAGAAGTCAACAGCCTACGGTTGGATACGTTCGTGCGGAGCACACCAAGCTCCAGAGAGGGACCTAGGAGAGCAAACGATGGCCGCAGATTGGTGACCGTCATGCACCAAGCAGAATCAGTACAGAGCAACAAGAACCACAGTACCCCCTCGATGAAAGAGAAGTGGAAGAGGGTGTGCCCGTACTGCGAAAAGGAACACTGGCTGTCACACTGTGACACGTTCAAGAAGATGACCGCCGACGAGGTGAGTCAATGGATAAAGTCCAACCGACGCTGTTACCGATGTGCGCGCAGTCACATGGCAGCCGATTGCCGCTTAAAGAAGAGGTGTAGTCGGTGTGACGGAGCCCACTTAGACGTCCTACATGAGAGTAACAGAAGAAACAAACACACTGTAGCACCCACTCCACACACTTTATAGCACACACCCACTTTAAACAAACACACTGTAGCACCCACTCCCCACACTTTATATTTATGGATGAAGGATTGCACTACAACTCGTACACCTTACTGTAAATTGTACCTAAAATTGTACCTCATCCCATTTCTGCTTTGCACTAGATAGTACTGTACATTAGTACACTGCATAGTATTGTGTATTGTATATTATATGGTAACTCAGAACATTGTACATATGTCTATACCGAACACTGTGACCTCATTTTCATTTTCTTCTTCTAAATTCATGCTATATTATGTTATTATGTTATTTGATACTATCTTGTCTAGCACAGTCTCTGGAGCGTAACAGTAAGAAGCATTTTGTATGAAAGTATTCTGTACTTCTGTATGACAACTATTAAAGAACTTGAACTTGAACTTGAACTTGAAAGCCTGCACCCTCAAGCAGCACAAAGGTAAGTGTTATGTACATTGACCCCGCCAGCAGCGGGGGCGCCCGGGTGCTCTTAAAGGTGGTCCGCGTAACATTGAGTTACCAAGACAAGGTCATGGACACCTACGCCGTCCTTGACGACGGGTCAGAGAAGACCCTTCTCCTCGCGTCCGCTGCGGCCCAGCTGGGGCTGCGGGGGAGCGAAGAAACGATGACGATTCGGACAATAAGAAGAGACCTAAAGACGATAAAGGGCGAGAATGTCTCCTTCACTATCGCAGCAAGCGGGCAGCCAGAGAGACGGTATAGGATCACTAACGCTTTCACCAGCCAAGACATAGGCCTGTCGCAGTACACCTACCCCATCGCCAAGCTGATGGATAAATATGTGCACCTGCGTCAACTACCTATACCGCTCATAGACGGTGCCACCCCGACCCTGCTGATAGGCTCCGACCATGCACACCTCATCGTCCCGATGGACCGGGTCCACACAGGGCCCAGAGGCTGTCCTGCAGCAGTCGAGACCCGCCTAGGATGGACACTACAAGGCCCCCTCGCTAGGTCTCCTAACCGAACAGCAGCCACTAGCTGCCTCCACTCCAGAGTGACAGAAGAAGACACCACCCTCCTACAGCATGTCGAGAGGCTATGGACATTAGAGACAATGCCCTTTAAGAACGAAAAGAAAGACATTCGTTCCAAGGAAGACATTTATGCTATAGCCCTCCTCGAGCGGGGGACAAAGAGAGTCAAAGTCAACGGAGTGATGAGATACGCAACTCCACTCCTGAGGCGAGAGGGTATGCCTACCTTCCACGCCCCAAAAGAAGCAACGGAGCGGTATCTATTGAACACAGAGCGGCGCCTAGCCAGAGACCCCGCTCAAGAGACTGTGTACCGCGCTGAGATTGACAAGCTAATCACAGCGGGACACATAAAGAAAATCGACATTAAAGAGGCCGATCAGACGACCGAATCATGGTACGTGCCGCACCACAAAGTCCACCACAACGGCAAGGATCGTATTGTGTTCAACTGCAGCTACCAGATCGGATCACAAAATCTGAATAAAGAGCTCTTGCCCGGCCCAACACTCGGCCCCTCTCTACTAGGCGTGTTACTACGTTTCCGCCAAGACAAAGGGATGTTCCTGCAGGTGCGACTAGTGGAAGAGGACAGGCCCCTGCTGCGGTTCCTATGGAGAGAGAGGATCGGGGACGAGCAACCAGCCATCTATCAATGGGAAGTCCTCCCTTTCGGAACCACATGCAGCCCATGCTGTGCTACGTATGCACTGCAAAAACACGTCGCAGAGGACCCAGCAGCTGATGAAGAGGTCCGACAAAGTGTAGGAAATAGTTTCTACGTGGACAACTGTCTGCAAAGCGTCTCGACGCCAGAAGAAGCCGAGGCCCTCCTACTCAAGCTCCGCGCCTCCCTGATCAAAGGCGGCTTTGATCTCCGGCAGTGGGCCAGCAGCGACCCTCAAGTATTGCGCAGCCTCTCCCCAGAGGACAAGGCAGCAAGCAGCGAAACCTGGATGGCGACCATCCCAGGAGAAGCCCAAGAAATGACATTAGGACTAGTCTGGCGCTTCAAAACAGACTCGCTCCATTATAAACACACACCCCTGACCAAGGAGCAGGGAAGGTCGACTGCACTACCGACCACAAGACGGAGTGTATACAGAACACTCGCCAGACAATATGACCCGTTGGGATGTATTCTACCTTACACCACCAGGGCAAAGATGATTGTAAGAGCGTTATGGGACAAGGACCAGGGCTGGGACGACCCCATACCCGAACACCTTGCCTCCACATGGAGAGAGTGGGAGACAGAACTCAGCTCACTCCCAGGTGTCAACATACGCCGCAGCTACTTCCCACCCACAGTGAGGCCGGAGACGTGCCAGATGGACCTGCACGTCTTCAGCGACGCCTCCGAAGTAGCCTACGGTTCGGTGGCCTACTTGCGTGCCCGAGAGGAGGGAGGAGAAATACATACTGCTTTCATCCTGGCTCGCTCAAGAATAGCCCCACGCAAGCAACAATCTATCCCGCGTCTAGAGCTCTGCGCAGCCCTAGCGCAACTCGCCACGTTAATCCAACGTGAACTCACCATCCCGGTGCAAAGAACAATCTTGTGGTCAGACTCCACGACCGTACTCACATGGATCCGGTCTGATTCGTGTAGATACAAGGTCTTCGTGGGAGTCAGAATCACAGAGATCCAAGATTTAACAGAAGCAGCAAGCTGGAGGTATGTGGACACAAAACACAACCCAGCTGACGTCATCACCCGGGGAATGTCCCTGGATGACCTCACCCGTCACAATCTATATAGTGACGGGCCAGAGTTCCTCAAGCTCCCGGAAGAAGAGTGGCCTACACCCACCCCACGGGAGGCGAGTGAAGAGGAGGCAGAGAACAAGAAATCTGTGTTCTGTGGGTTGACACACACACTCGTCCCCACAGACCCCAACATAGACGACTGCCTCACCCTTGAGAGTGCGCAGCTAAAGACATTCCTGTGGCACCACCCAGAGGTTCAGCCCACTACTGACATTACTGCAGCTAACTACGAAGAAGCAGAACTTCTTCTCCTACAGCGAGCCCAGAGAGACTCGTTCCCCGACGAGCTAGACTGTCTACAGGGAGCAAAGCCCGTCCCGTCAGACAGCAGATTGCTCCACCTAGCCCCCGAGAGCGACGCCCATAATCTCATCAGAGTGGGTGGTCGTCTGAGGAGAGCTCCAGACTTACCAGATGACGTCAAGTACCCGATAGTCTTAAACAGCCGACACAAGGTCACAGAGCTTATCATAAAGAAATACGACGAGGACGTGCATCACGCCGGGGCAGAGAGAGTCTTCGCGGAGATCAGACGTCGTTATTGGATACTGCAAGGGAGAGAAGCAGTACGACGTTTCCAGCGGACTTGTCTAGACTGTCGTAAATGGCGAGCACAGCCCAGTATACCCCGGATGGCTGACCTACCCCCCTGTCGCCTCCGACTCGGCGACAAGCCTTTTCACTCCACCGGTATGGACTGTTTCGGCCCGCTGTATGTAAAGAAAGGAAGAGGGACCGAGAAGCGGTGGGGTATTGTATTCAAATGCATGACCACCCGAGCGATGCACATAGAACTCCTTCCAACCATGAGCACAGACTCATTCCTTATGGCCTTCCGAAGATTCACATCGCGGAAAGGGAAACCGTCTATATTATTGTCTGATCACGGGACAAACTTCAAAGGCGGAGAAAGAGAGCTGAGAGAGAGCTTCCAAGCTATGGGCCCAGAACTTAAGACCCACCTCGCTCCATACCAGATTGATTTCCAGTTTAATCCCCCGAATGCACCTCACTTCGGTGGAACTTGGGAACGAGAAGTACGTTCAATAAAGACAGCCCTGTACGCCGTGCTTGGGGCCCAGACCGTGGCGGAAGAAGTCCTAACGACAGTCCTCACGGAGATCGAGGGAGTATTGAACTCAAAGCCCCTCGGTTACGTCTCAAGTGATGTAGCAGATGTCGACCCAGTCACCCCCAACACTCTCTTGATGGGGCGGCTGGACCCCGCGCTACCACAGACAGTGTACAGGCCTGAAGAAGCGAACGGCCGAAGAATGTGGAGGTACAGTCAAGTATTGGCTGACAAGTTTTGGAACAGTTTCCTACTCCACTATCTACCGTCTCTACAGACCCGCCAGAAATGGGTGAAAGAGAGAGACAATTTGACAGAAGGAACAGTCGTCGTGATTATCGACCAGTCACTACCCCGAGCTATGTGGCCGGCCGGCCGCGTAAGCAAAGTGACTACCGGTGCCGACGGAAAGGTCAGAGCAGCAGAAGTGCTCGTCCAAGGGCGGATATACACTCGGCCCGTGGCGAGGCTAATAGAGTTGCCAAGGCTCCCCGATACTATTGATGACGACCATGACCCCCTGACTTTGTGAACTGCCCTACCCTCCCAACAGACATTGAGTAGTGGACAGTGCGGTTAATCTGTCTCTGTTTATCTAATTAGGTGGGACTAATTAGGAGGCGGCTGTTACGAAGGATCAGATTAAACCGAATATATATATTTATTGATTGATATATATTGCATAATATTTGTATATCGTTTGATATCCCTTGTGTATTCCTTGTACATATACACGGAATATCCCTTTAGCCTAGTACAGACCATAATATTTCATTCTCCTATTGGACAGCGGTCCACCAGGCGCCATTGCCATACCTCCAAGGTCTGGTTCAAAGTCACCGCCGGGGACTTGCCTGGACATGAACGGTTCTGCGCAAGGATATGAGACAGGAATAAAGCTGGTACTAGTTTGTTCACCTAACGTATAAATACGGCGCAGGTGAATACAGAAGCACTTAGTCTAGTAGAGTTACCCAATAAGTTGAAGCCTCACCCACGATACAACGTGCAGTGAAGTATGGCCTGTTTGGCCCCAAATAGAGCATTGAGACCGCGTGCGAATTAATAACTGAAGTATCAGAGTTTAACGCTGTACCGTCGAGTTCGACCGATTCTATTAAGTCAGTAATAGTCTATTTGTGTATAGTGTATCGTGCGGCTACCGTTCTACAGTGACCAGCATCACCAACGTTTCCTCGTACCAGCTAGAGTGCTTATCCAGGCTGGGCTGCTTACCCTGGCGCTTTCACCCGAGGGGCCCTAGACGAGGACCGTGTGGATTATGTACACTGGATAACCTACCGACGACTGCATAGCCCCTTTCGGCTGGATTATATTTGCTTTTGGTCCTGTAATTGATGGAGCGGAGAATCGCCGACACCCACAATTGTGTGGGATTTACCCTGTGAGGAGCCACGTCGAGCCCGCCTCTCAGAAGCCTGAGGCCGGCTAGCTTTCTTCCATGCTGAGCTGCATGCTACGGAGAACAGCTGTATTCGTCTGCGGATCAAGAGATTATTGCACCGTCTCCTGTACTTGGAGTCTCTTTATCGTCGTTGACCCAGACTCTACTACCGACAAATCCTCTCCCCTTGCTGGCTTACGACCGGAGGGACCCTACCAGTATCTCCCGCTATATGACCAGAGTACCATAGATATAATTCCTAAGATTCAGGTTGTATTATTATCTCCTGCGTAATATGAGAATGGACATACGTTATTGATTTGCCTACGCACATTCCTTTGCCTTATAAGCGCATCCAAAGTAAAGTATATTATGTACTATCATTGCTGCTAATAAATACTTAAATCCAGTTTTGTGTGGAACCGAGTCATTGTGGGAAGTGTTCATCATAAGATACCTGTGTACTGTATGGCCAGTAGTAATGTACATAAGACGGTAGTGGTTTAATGATACCATACTTATCAATACAGTCAGGGAATTGTACCCCTCAGTTACAATAATAATAATAATAATAATAATAATAATAATAATAATAATAATAATAATAATAATAATAATAATAATAATAATAATAATAATAATAATAATAATAATAATAATAATAATAATAATAATAATAATAATAATAATAATAATAATAATAATAATAATAATAATAATAATAATAATAATAATAATAATAATAATAATAATAATAATAATAATAATAATAATAATAATAATAATAATAATAATAATAATAATAATAATAATAATAATAATAATAATAATAATAATAATAATAATAATAATAATAATAATAATAATAATAATAATAATAATAATAATAATAATAATAATAATAATAATAATAATAATAATCGCCTTCAATGCATTAGCTGAAAGCACGAGGAACACACTTGGCTATTATAAATTATTTGTTAATTATAGGCAGCTCTCATAAAAGGGTGTGTCCGAAGAACCTTTAGTCTGGTAACTTTGCACTGGTGATCGAATATTCAGCCTTGCGTCTGTTCCAAGTTTGGAAATTACCTGTTGCTGGAATAGAAATAACAAAACATGACTGCATGGTAACGGATTGGAGCGACTTAAACTGGCCCATAACGTTACATGTATTGACACTTACATACACCTTGCTGTGCACAATTCTCACATACACCTTGCTATGCACAATTCTCACACTCACAGTCGCTGTTTAATCCATCTCTGTCGTGGACAAAACTAAATCTACAATGCGCCCAAACAGCAGACTTAAGTGATGCTGGAGAATATTATGTGATATAGTTTGTGCTGTCCACTTATTCCACTCCCATTTCCCAAACAGCTGCACTCACCGCCTCGTCTGGATAAAGCCAGTTATCTTTTTATTTTCTTTGTTGCCAATCGAAGGTTCCAAACCGTTCCTGCCCACTGTAACCCCTGCTTGTAGTCAACCATCCCAACTGCATGACCTAAAGTAGTTAAATACTAAAGAAGTTACAAAGATCTGAATGCAGCCAAACCTCCCACTACAAAATGCAGTCATGTGTATGCATGTCATGACTATGTATGCATACTTACATACACAGATACATGCATATCTATCCATACACACAGGCACGTGCACACATAGAGCCTAAGGGGTGCTCGAGCACATGCCCTTTTGAGCCTCGTAAAAAAAGTGCCCTTAACTCATTCTGCGCCATTGCTTAATGCACCAGAGGGTGCTAGTACGCCATCACTTTAATCAATGGGGGGACTGCGAGATTTGCGAGTGCTTAAAATATATCTTATATTATAGCTATGGGTCTAATACACCCGATTATCAGTGAGTTGCTTCCAGTCAACATGTACAAAACAGATTGTTTTTTCATCCGTACATTTCCGTTTTATACCGTTTTGAATATTAATATAGTTTTGGTGATTCTTAGTAATCCCAGGAAAAGACCCCCAAAAATCAGGCTTGCCCGCTTCGCGAGGTCTGATTTAACACACACAGGTATAGTGCCCTTTTCAGCCTTTGAGCACCTGCCCCTCTAAAGTCCATCCCTGCATACACATTGGACACATAAGTCTTTAACCCACATAAATAGGGAGAGAGAGGGAGAGAAAACAAACAAGAAAAAGAGAAAAAAAAGAAGGGGGCGGGGTTGTCACATAGATAGGTATGAAGTTATATAGAGTCCCCTCCAGCTCTCAAAATGATTATATTCCATGTGTCCTGTTTAATCATATCCAAATACAATACATTTAAATCAGTGTGTATTAACCTTAGGAAACTGCACACTGACACGTTCATCTCACATTTTCAAAGATATTGAATTGAAGAGTAGCTATATTTAGAGAGGGTTCCCAGATTCACTCAAATTTGGCCATTGATCCCTGTAATGTATGTTTAATTTTTCTCAAGTGATATCAAGTGGAGTACATCTACATTTCAATGTGAGTGGGATGGGGGGTATCTGCTCTTCCAGTTAATTAGAATTGGCACTTGTGAGCAGAGTAAAAAAAAAAGAAGAAAAAGGGCAGACACGATTCCGCTGACACCAAAAAAAGCTGTGATTGGGTTTGGGACTATGGGCTGACCTACATCCACAGTAATCGTCTCAAACACAGATCTCCAGAGAGCTGTCAGAGAGAGACATGCCCAAAATGTATGATAGTGGTCTGCAGGCTCATGATTACACCAATAGCATCTTGGATCAATGTCTGGAAAGATTCTTGATAGTCTGGATGTGATCCACTACGTTGTATCACTCCATGTCTAGCACAGAGTGATGAATGATGTACAGTACTCTATCTAATATAACCCCCCATGTCCTATCATCAATCTCCTCCTCTCGGTCCTTAGACCACATTCTATAGTCATTCACAGGAGTCTGATGTGCAAAAGGTTTGTTCCCTATGAACATGGGTTACATTTAAAAACATAATCAATGACCTTCAGGTGGAATAGTTGGGAAGTTCTCAAACTTCTTACAAACAAAGTCGCACACCTGTAACTATACTGTATCTAAAGAAATGTAGTTGGTGGAAGTTGAAATTTACGAGCTAGTTGGCTGTATGCTGCAAATGTTTCATTGATATATAGATCTCTAACTGTATCAATATCCTGCCTCTGCCATAAAAATAGATTATTTATCTTGCGGAGAGGGAGTGGGAGGGTTAGCACAGAGTGGGGGCGATAAAGGTGGATGAAGGGATCGGAAATCACCAGTTAATTGATGCCAGATTCTAATACTGTGGGTTACTATGACATTCCTGGAAGATTTTCACAATAGCAGCATGGAGGGTGTTGAGTTTATGTGTTAATATGATAGTATGTAACTGCTTAACTGTTCCACAAGAGGGCGCTATAGTGGCAAGGAGACGTAGCTATTGTAGCTGACGTCAGGTAAGAGGGTATAAAAGGGATTGTTCCCTCCCCCTCGATCTCTTCCTCATCTACCTCTCACAGAGAGAGAAGGTCTCATGGTGCATATGCAATGTGAAATAAACCACGCCGATTAAAGGCTAAAGAAGGACCTTGTCGTCATGAACCTATTATTGTTGCTCCCCAGGTGACTCTGTCAACAGGTTATGGGACCAGATCACGGAAGAGCAAAATAATAAGGGTAGCGAGTTTAGCTGAAAGTATAGGCTAGGTTAGCAGCGGGAGCACCGTGTGGCTAAGGCTAGGCTAACGGGAGCTAAAGCTACGCCTATCATCAAAAGAGGATGGCGACAAGAGGAAGGAGCAAGTGGCCCTTGTTTAACGGAAGGGCAGAAGACTACGAGCTCTGGGAAGAGCGAATGTTGTGCTGCATGCACAGAGTGGGACTGAAGACAACGATCTTGACGGCCCCTACGGGAGAAGTAACGGCGGAAGCGCAAGCATAGGATATCAAGCAAAATGCCGACGCATACTGCGAGTTAGCACCACTCCTAGACGACACAAGCTTGGGGCTGATATTCCGTGACACAAAGGACAAAGGCAGAGAGAGCCTAAAAGTGTTAAGAGAACACTACATCGGCAGGGGTAGACCCCGGATCGTATCCCTCTATATAACACTGACCGCGCTGAAGAAAGCGAACACAGAGACTGTGACTGAATACATCATCAGGGCTGAACAGATCATCACGGCTCTTAAGAATGCAGGAGAAGCACTGAGCGATGGATTAATGATGGCGATGGTTATGAGAGGACTACCGGAGGTATATAAACCATTCACACTGTTGGTGACACACGGTTCAGCGGACATGTCGCTGGGGGAGTTCAAGGCCAGGCTGCGGAACTTTGAGGCCTCAGAAGACACACACCCGGTCGCCGAGGAGGCGGGAGAAAGGGTGATGAAGGCCAGAGCAGCGCCAAGGATAAAGACCGGACCCCAGACGGAGATGGCGTGTTGGCGATGTGGAGAAAAGGGTCACAGAAAAGACAAATGCACAAAAACAGTCTGGTGCAGTTTCTGTGGAACTTCGGGACACGCGGACAAAGTGTGTAGAAAGAAACGCGATCAGAGCGCTCGGTACGTGCACGTGCAAGATGGCGGCTGTGGACAAGATGGCGGCAACGGTGGACGTGAGGCGAGTCGAGACGACGCCCGGAGAGCAGCGGGAAGAGAAGACTTCATCTTCGGGGCGCAGACAACATACGTCACCCAGTCAACGCAGCAGCAGCAGGTCCAAAGGAAGGGACTGATCGTGGACACAGGTGCGTCGTCCCACATCATCAACGACAGGAACCGATTCAAGAACTTTGACAGCACCTTCGAGCCGGAGAGACACAGCATGGAGCTGGCAGACGGGAAGCGCACATTCAGGTTGGCGCAGGGGAGAGGAGACGCACAGGTATGCCTCATAAACAGTGAGGGGCGCCGGTGTACAGTGACGTTAAAGAACGCTCTCTACATACCCTCGTTCCCACAAGAACTATTCTCTGTCAAATCTGCTACTGCAAACGGTGCCAAAGTGTTCTTCAATGAAGGTAAAGATGTTCTTGTAGAACCTAACGGTACGAGATTTAACATTGAGGTGTACAAGAGAATGTATTATCTACAAACAGAATGTAACGAAACTGATATGTGTAATGTCAGTCATGATATTCAGACATGGCATGAGATCATGGGTCATTGTAATTACGAGGATATACTGAAGCTGCAAGCGGTGATGGTAGGCATGCACATTAACGGTGAAAAGCATAGACCTAACAAGGAATGTGATGTGTGTATAAAGGGAAAGTTCACTCAAACGAGGAACAGAGGTCCCACGGAAAAAGTAAAGATACCACTTGAGCTAGTTAACACAGATCTAGCCAGGCCAGTAAGCAATGAGTCCATAGGTGGCTTTAAATATGTACAGTATTTTACAGATATGTGTACAGGGGCAGTGTTTGTTTACTTTCTCAAAGCAAAGAGTGACACACTCCAGGCCACGGAGAAATTCCTTGCAGATGTAGCCCCTTATGGCAACATAAGATGCTTGAGGTCCGATAACGGAACCGAGTTCACAAATAGAGAGTTCCAATCACTGTTGAGAAGGAATAAGATCAGACACGAGACGTCCTGTCCTTACTCCCCGCACCAGAACGGGATAGCAGAGAGGGAAGGACGCACTCTTTTTGAAATGGCTAGGTGTAAGCTAATAGATGGTAACTTATCCAAGAGTCTATGGCATTATGTGGTACAAGAAGCCGCTTACACCAGAAACCGGTGTTTTAATAAGCACACAGGCACCACCCCGTATACAGCACTGTGGTATAATATATTGATTCCCCAACTCTCTCATGTAAAGATATTCCCCTCCCCTGTGTCCCCTTACCTGTGTGCCCCTCCCCCACCCAATTGACCTATCAAATGGGACCACATCCCCCCCCTTTTAACTATATAATGCTCCTCCCAACAACCCCCCAGGGTCCTTTACCTGGGTCATTTCAGCTGATCACCTGGGGCGAAGCCCTCAGCCATTCTCTCTTCTGTACTATACTGTTTGGTTAATAAACCTTGTTATTATCCAAACCTCGGTTGACTGAGAACATTCTTCTTCAGGATATCTGAGGTTTGGATAATAACAAGGTTTATTAACCAAACAGTATAGTACAGAAGAGAGAATGGCTGAGGGCTTCGCCCCAGGTGATCAGCTCAAATGACCCAGGTAAAGGACCCTGGGGGGTTGTTGGGAGGAGCATTATATAGTTAAAAGGGGGGGGGGGTGTGGTCCCATTTGATAGGTCAATTGGGTGGGGGAGGGGCACACAGTTAAGGGGACACAGGGGAGGGGAATATCTTTACATGAGAGAGTTGGGGAATCAATATATTATACCACAGCACTGACAGGAAAAAAGTGTGATCTAGCCAGAATGCAGAAGTTTGGGTCAGTGTGTTATGCTTACCAGCAGGACAGAGGAAAGCTTGAGTCCAGGTGTGAAAAAGGACTCTTTGTAGGGCACGACAAGGACAGCCCCGCTTTTCTAGTCTACTATCCCGGTAAAGGGAAAGTGCAAAAACACAGGCTAGTAAAATTTGTCACAAAGACAACCTGTGAGAACGAGACACAGACACAGGAGCCAGAGCTGGACTCCAGAGTAGGGTGTGAAGAAAGAGAGACACCACAGCCTAGTGTACTGAGCACAGACATGCAGACAGACAGTCAGCAACCCCCAGAGGATGATGATGGGAAGCACCCAAGGGTGACGTCACGTGCCTCATGCAGTGGGAGATATCCCTCCCGGGAACATAAACCCCCAAAGTATCTGAAAGACTATGCCCAGAGAGAAAGTGACGAGGATGACAGTACACTTACCAGCATAGATTACTACTACAGAGTAGTGAGTGGTGTACCTCAGACCTTTAAAGAGGCCATGGTGTTCCCTGAGTCAAGAAAATGGGAGAGAGCAATGGATGAGGAGATGAGGTCCCTAGAGGACAACCATACCTTTACTCTAACCAAGTTACCAGACGGTAGACAGACAGTGGGAGGAAAATGGGTGTACTCAATCAAGGAGGGTATTGAAGGCCACGACAAGTACAAGGCCAGGTTTGTAGCTAAAGGTTACAGTCAGAGGGAAGGTATAGACTACGGTGAGACATTATCACCCACAGCCAATCTGACCAGTGTACGGGTAGTGATGCAGAAAGCAGGTGAGGACAGTTTGATTTTACACCAGATGGATGTGAAGACAGCCTACCTGCACGCACCCATTGATAGGGAGATATATATGGAACAACCTGAAGGTTACAAGAAGAAAGGAGAGAAGCTAGTGTGTAAGCTAGAAAAATCCATTTACGGCCTGAAACAGTCTGGGCGAAATTGGAACGAGATGCTTCATACATGTCTAATTGAAGATCACTTCATACAGAACCCAGTAGACCCCTGTGTTTACACAAAGGAGTCAAAAGAGTCAGGAAAAGTGATAATTGTGATTTGGGTGGATGATTTAATCATCGCAGCAGACAACACTAGAAACCTAGAGCAGGTGAAAAGTATGCTCTCCACCAGATTCAAAATGAAAGACCTAGGTAGGTTAAAGCATTTTCTAGGCATGGACTTCGAACAGTCTGCCAGTTGTGTAAAAATATCCCAGAAGAGATATGTGGAAAAGATCCTGAAACGTTTTGACATGCAAGAATGTAGAACCAGGGAAACACCATGTGATCAAAAGCTAGACTACCAAGAGGATGCTCAGAAATTGACAGACGTAAAAATTTACAGAGAAGCTGTGGGTAGCCTCATTTATTTGACAACATGTACTCGCCCTGACCTATGTTTTGTAGTGAGTAAATTATCACAGCATTTTGCTGATCCCACAGAGGAGCACTGGATTACAGCAAAACATGTTTTTCGCTATCTCAAAGGCACAGCAGATAAACAGCTTTGTTTCAGAAAGAGCAGCGAGGGCTTAGGGCTTAGGGCTTCAAGCCTATAGTGATGCAGATTGGGTGGCAGACGCCACAGACAGAAGAAGTACCACAGGGTATTGTGTGAGTTTGGGTACAGACAGCTCACTGGTTTCATGGAAAACAAAGAAACAGCCCACAGTGGCACTATCAACTTGTGAAGCCGAATACATGGCTCTAGCTATGACAATACAGGAATGTATTTATCTAGAACAACTGCTCGAAGGAATGGATACTTATGTATATAAGAAAACTGTTGTTTATGAAGACAACCAGGGAACCATTGCACTCGCTAGAAACCCTGTGTGCCGACAGAGGTGTAAACATGTGGATATAAAATATCACTTCATCAGATCTGTCATCAGAGAAGAAAGGATGACACTTGTTTACTGTCCTACAGATGACATGGTTGCAGACGCTATGACCAGACACTGTCTCCAAACTGAAATTGAGAAGATTTGCAGAGGTCATGTTTGGTGTGTAAAATATTGCCTGTTGTGTAATATTGACTGCCATATTCTTTTGATGTTTTGAACTGTATTCTTTTCTTTGAAAATTTGTTTTTTGAAAAGTTGTACAGTATACACATCATCCATAAGTGGGAGTGTTGAGTTTATGTGTTAATATGATAGTATGTAACTGCTTAACTGTTCCACAAGAGGGCGCTATAGGCGCAAGGAGACGTAGCTATTGTAGCTGACGTCAGGTAAGAGGGTATAAAAGGGATTGTTCCCTCCCCCTCTATCTCTTCCTCATCTACCTCTCACAGAGAGAGAAGGTCTCATGGTGCATATGCAATGTGAAATAAACCATGCCGATTAAAGGCTAAAGAAGGACCTTGTCGTCATGAACCTATTATTGTTGCTCCCCAGGTGACTCTGTCAACAGAGGGTGAACACAACATTGCCATTAATGATGTGGGTGTATAAGTGAGAGATTCAATGCAAAGGTGTAGACTCTTTTGACCATTGTAGAATAGCATGCAAATTAACTGTCCAATAATACAACAAGTCATTTGGCAGTGACTTGGAATATAATGGCAGTTATAGTCTGCAGTGTTTCTGTCTTAATTTAGTGTTTTTGCCCAAATCAAATGTTAGATTTTGCTATCTAGTTGTTTGAAAAAGGAAACAATGGATAAAAAGAGGGACAGACTGAAAGAGAAATACAAATGTAGGAAGAATATTCATCTTAACACATTTGATTTGCCCAGCCAGTGAATGAGGGAGAAAAGACCAGTGTTGGAAGTCTAGAGATAATCGAGTTAATTGAGGAGCGACATTTTTCTCAAATAGAGAATCAAACTGTCGTGTCACAGTAAACTTATCTACAACAGTCTTAAAAGGCAACACATCCAAAGGGTATCTCACAGCAACAGAATATACATTAACTCACTTTTACTACAATTTAATTAACAAAAAATGTGTAGAATGGATTTGGTTGTAGAGATATATATATCCAGATCGGACCAAATAAATCATCTGCACATAGAAACACCCTGTGCTCTGAATGTTACTCCAATGCTAAATCTTGCCAGAATATTAAAAAGGTAGCCCCACTCCACTCTGTCAAATGCTAGAATATAGCTACTGTATCTTCATAGGTGGCCTTAGCTAGGTTTCACCCGTTTCAACTGTGTGTGTGTGTGTTTGAGAGAGAGAGAGAGAGAGAGAGAGAGAGAGAGAGAGAGAGAGAGAGAGAGAGAGAGAGAGAGAGAGAGAGAGAGAGAGAGAGAGAGAATTTCTAGAGAGCAGTTACACATTTAAGTCAGAGAGAGAATTTGTGTGTCAGAGGCCCGCTTTACATTCTCCTGTAAATGTACATTGGGGGGGGGGGTTAATATAAGATAAGGGACCCATATTTGATCTTGAAACAATCCCCCTGAACCTTAATGCCACCTATGGAAATCGTATGGCTTAATTTAGCCTATTCATGCATACTGCTTGTCAGTCTTGTAGTTGCATACATTGAATATGGCTGTAAAGCTGAGATTCTAAAGAGCCCAATTGCATCCATGTGTGATGACTCATAGTAGCCCTTTCAATGTGGTGACACTATTTTATTATTATTATAATTCTTTTTTAAACATAATCTCACTGTAAACAAGACAGACAGCGGCATAGCTAGCCAACAATGTAGCCAAATATCAAATGGGCCCCTCACAGCACTCCCTCAGAGCCATGGAATTCTAAATCATTAATCCGCCAGCACTTTATAACTCTAATGTAAGGATGTGATGCAGTGATGCAGAGACAAAAGTGATATTTCACTGTATACTCTGGCAAATTAGAAAGCCAATATAATATATTGAATCTATTTTGCTAGCCCAATGGCCCCGGTACCGGGCCGAGATTTATTTAACCTCTTAAGCCTATTTTCTGAAAATCCGCCTAAAAATACATACCTAAGTAAATGGAAGATTGCTCCACTTCTACAAGGTCCATTTGCATGTTCTTGGTATCTAGGGACATCTATGGATCTCAGGGAATGTATTCCCAGTGTCAGGAATATTGTGTCTGTTACTAGGCTTGAGTAAATTGTGATGAACCAAAGGGGAATATCAAACAAAAAATTATTTTCTTTTTTCATCTTTGATGGTGAATAACACCATGCTAAAAATGACCAGCATGAAAAATCATTTAGCACCTTCTTGAGACCACGTGTACAAAAATCTAAGCAAATGAATAAAGGGAAGATGATTAAACAGGAGATTATGTAGAGACAGTACTGAATTCTGCCATCCGGACACATGCTATTTGAAATATGATTATTGAATATAGAATATCAGGTCTATAAATGACCTTAGTATGGCCAAGTCGCACATATATGGATCGGGCCAAATCTCCCCTTTCCAATGGCAGAGTTCAATCTGGATTTAGTATCACCAGGCGTACATGTGATGAAATCTCCTCAAGTTCATTCGCTAGCTTGTTGACTTTATTTTATTTTATTTTTTAAATTAAAATTAAACTCATTTGGTCATAGGAAAGGAATTTATAGATATTTTCAAATTTCACACCGTCGGTTGTGTGATAGTAAAGGGTTAACCTTCTGTCGTGTGGCAGTGAAATGGTTAAAGTATCCATGTTTCTTTGTGTTCTCCCCATCTTGTTGTCCCTCCATGTGTGCCTGTTACCCTTTGTGTTCTTTTGTCTGGTTTAGGTATTATTCTCGGGGCCGGACCGCAAATTACATCACGTCATAAATCAATCTCTCCAGACTGTTTGACAAAATTATCGTATCGTTGTAGTTTACCAATAGGTTAAAGTGTTATTATTGCGATTTTAGTATTCGTTTTTGTGTTGTTTTTATTGCGAAAGTCGGCTATTTTGAAAAATTTACCGTCGGTAATTGTCGTTTTTTTTTAAGATGACATCGAGAGCTTTCAATGAGCATTGGAATCTTTCAGAAACACCCTACCCAGAGGCCTCTAGGTCAAAAAAAGCAAATAGGTTCTGTATGTATTTTTTAAATATAACTTATTACTAGGGATAATATACCACAAAACGTAACATTATTGGCATATATTGGAGCGCAGTTAGTTTGTCTCCCCTATTTTTAGCATTGAGCAACAATCAGATTTCAGTATCTGTTCTTATGCACGCCTGGTGATACTAAATCCAAATTGAACTCGGACATTTGAAAGATAAGATTATTCTATAATAATATTTCAAATTGCATTGGTCCGGATGGGAGAATTCAGTACTGTATCTACAAAACCTTCTGTTTAATCATCTTCCCTTTATTAATTTCCTTAGATTTTCTGTACACATGATCTCAAGAAGGTACTGAACGAGCTCAGTGGCAGTGTTTCATGTCTGGTAATTTTTTGCATGGTGTTATTCACTGTCAAAGATGCAAAGAAAAATCATAATTCATATTCTCTTTTGTTTCATCACAATTTAAGCAAGCCTAGTAATAGACACAATATTCTTGACACTGGGAATACATTCACTGAGGTCCATAGATGTCCCTAGATACCAAGAATCTGCAAATGGACCTTGTAGAAGTGGAGCAATATTCCATTTACTTATGTATGTATTTTAGGCAGATTTTCAGAAAATAGGGCTCCGGGCTTAAGAGGTTAACTCTCATCATATGAATTATGATTTTTCTTTGCATCTTTGACAGTGAATAACACCATGCTAATAATGACCAGACATGAAAAACTGCCACGGATCTCGTTCAGTACCTTCTTGAGATCATGTGTACAAAGAATCTAAGGAAATGAATAAAGGGAAGATGATTAAACAGAAGGTTTTGTAGATACTTACTGAATTCTCCCATTCGGAACAATGCAATTTGAAATATTATTATAGAATATAGAATAGCAGGCTTATAAATGACCTTAGTATAGCCAATTCGCACATTTATGGATTGTGCCAAATCTTATATTTCAAATGCCAGAGTTCAATTTGGAGCAGGCGTGCATGGAACAGATAATGAAATCTACTGTATGTACAGTAGCTTTATTTTTTTTTATCAGGGTGCAACCGTTTTGAAACTTTACATTTTAAAATCGAATTGTTGCTACATGCTAAAAATAGGGAAAAGAAACTAACTGCGCTTCAATTATGTTAAGTGTTGTGGTTTATTATCCAGAATAATAAGAGATTCATACAGAAGTAATTTGCTTGAAACCCCATAGAGGCTTTTGGGAAGTGTTGTTTGAAAAATTCCAACTCTCATCGAAAGCTCTCTGTGTCCTCTACAAAATGGCCACAAAAAAACTACAATTCCCAACATAAAATAATTTTTTTTAAGATCTTTCCCTGAGAATCCACATTACAGTTCTACTTTTGTTTTGATGTGAAAAGTGATGCTGCATAAGATTACTGCACTTAGCACTGACTGAGAAAGTACATATTACAGTTCTACTTTGACAAACATATTTACAATTAGCATTTTCTAATGTTAATAATATGAGAGTCCACATTACAGTTCTACTTTTGTTTTGATGTGAAAATTGATGCTGCATAAGAGGACTGCACTTAGCACTGACTGAGAAAGTACATATTACAGTTCTACTTTATAAAATGCTAATTGTAAATATGTTTGGCAATGTTAATAGGAGAAGGTCCACATTACAGTTCTACTTTTGTTTTGATGTGAAAAGTGATGCTGCATAAGATGACTGCACTTAGCACTGACTGAGAAAGTACGCATTACAGTTCTACTTTATAAAATGCTAATTGTAAATATGTTTGTCAATGTTAATAATATGAGAAAGTCCACATTACAGTTCTACTTTTGTTTTGATGTGAAAAGTGATGCTGCATAAGATGACTGCACTTAGCACTGACTGAGAAAGTACATATTACAGTTCTACTTTGACGTTTTAATGTTGGATCAAAGCATTGCATGTAATTAGAATAGAGGCAAATAAAAGTAATTTAGTTTAAAGTACAATCTTGGCTGTATTTTTCTCTCAACGCTTCAATAGGTAGATCTTGCCTTCACCAAAAGAAAAAAAGCGATCTTGGGCTTAAAAAGGTTGGTGACCACTGCTTTAAACTAGGGATGCTCGATATTGGCTTTTTTACCGATACCGATATTCCGATATTGTCCAACTCCAATTTCCGATACCGATACCGATACCGATATCAACCGATACCGATATATGCAGGGTTTCCCCCCAAAAAAACGGAATAATTTCAGGTAACTAATAATTTCACTGGATGCATTCAAAAGGCTTTCTAAATGTAAGCATTATCTGTGCAAAATATGACCATTAAAAAAGTAAAAATGAACATTTTAAACCAACATGCATACTTTTGACAATAAATAAAATAAGAATTGGTTCTTACTTGCTTGCCTGGGTAAATAAAGGTTAAATAAATGTTAAAAAAAAAAAAAAAAAAAAAAAAATTGTTATTGTTGTTTTTTTTTTTTTTACCGATACCGATATTTTCCGATATCACATTTTACTGCCGATATCGGCCGATAATATCGGTCGGCCGATAATATCGGACATCCCTACTTTAAACTATTGGTAAACTAACGTATTGATGATAATATACATTATAACTGCTGTTGTGACATGGTTATGATGTTTATACTTGAATACGTTTGAAAAATAAAACGCTACTTTTGTCAAACAGTCTGGAGCGATTGATTTATGACGTGATGTCATGGGGATCTCCAAAATCAAAGGTTCATCTTCTAGGAGTCATGAAAGTGCAGCGCAAATTTGAAAATATTCTAATTATAGTTATTGTGTTCACACGGCAGTGGTGGTCAGGGTAAATCCATCATATCCCTGACATTCGTCATTCGGGGATATAAATAGTAAAAGCAACAGGCATAATACACTATTGTAATTACATACTCGTGATCAGGGGCGGGCTAGGGGGTGGCTACTTGGGCTCAAGCCCCGAATGTATTCTGAAAAGCCCCGAATCTATTTATAAAAAAAAAAAAAAAAAAAAAAAAAAAAAATTACAATTCATCATTGTTACATGAAAATATGTTTGCACCAGATTTAGCAGAGGCTAATTTCCATCTGTGGTCTATCCAGCTGCTAACTGTATTTGAGTGAGTTAAGTCTTGGTGTTATGGTAGACTCAGACCTAAGCTTTAAATCACAATCAACAAGTTGACAAAAACTTAATTCTTCCACCTTAGAAACATAGCTAAAGTACGGCCATTTATAAATCAAAAGGACGCTGAAAACCAGATCCATGCCTTTATCTCAAGCCAACTCGACTACTGTAATGCACTCCTTACCGGCCTCCCGAAAAAATACGATGATAACTATTTTATTGCAATGCACTATTGCATTATTTTATTCTATTTTACTAACTATTTTATTGCACTGCACTATTTTACTTTGTATCAGTGAATCATAGACGCCTGGCCATAAGAGCATTCGGAGCATCTCTGCTCTCCCACTATTGAACTTGGGGGAGCAAAGGTATGATCTTGCTCCACCACTTTTTGATTATATGAAAAATATGATATATCCCCCCCCAATATATAAATCTAACCATAACTACGTTATGGTTAACTGAGTTTTATAGTGAAAAGAGCAGCTTTATTGGTCAAGATTGAAGGCTCTATATTGCAGGAAATTGCACGTACAGGTTCATTAAATTCAAAAAAAAAAAAAAATAGAAAATAAATTTTTTTTAAAAACAAAAAAAATAAGGGCACCTATCTGGGCTAAGCCCCGGATCTCCTACAATCCTAAATCCGCCCCTGCTCGTGATCACCTGACTCAGTTCTTCAACACAGTAGTTTTTGTGTTTTGGATGCTCATATAGCGCTTCACTGGGCAGCTGCAATGGGTGGAAATCACAGGGGAACCTCACTCCCCAGGTCTATGGTAACTGCAATTAGCGGAATGCTAACATTTACTGTATCAACCTCTGTACTCAAAGAGGATATGGCAAAGCTCCTGTGTGTTGCTGGTGAATGCTTAGTTTCTGACGGTTGTCAGACACATTTGTATCCAATTTATTTTCAAGGATTGCATGAATTCTTGTCAAGGCTTGAAAGCTAGCTCTGAGCTTTCAGCTTTACAGATACCCAATGTATGCAGTTCCACATCAAAAGCAGCAGAGGTGATAATAAAATAAGCAGATAGAAAGCCGCCCATAGGGGCCACAGAACATATGCCCTGTGATTGTCATCACATTTCATTACACAATGATGTATTCAAAGTAAAGCCCATGAGCCCATTCAATAGACCTAAATGGCTATTGAATGCGTTGTGTGTCACTCTAATCAGGAAGAACAATGTTTTTCTATGGACCGCAAATATGTTTGAAGAACAATTAGGCATTAATGTTAATCTGGGTATGTCTTTATGCGTGTGTATCTGTGTGTAGATATGTGTATTAAGTGTGCATGCGTGTGTGCGTGGAGGGGCAGGGGGGCCTAGCACAGATCTGTCGCCTTCGTCGGTGCTGCATGGATTTGCATCTCAATGACAACGTTTATCAGCCAAAGAGGCTGCACTCCCTACGACTTGCACCACAAGCCCCGCGTTGAACCAACTCTCCGAGGCAAAAGAAAAGCTTCTGCCCCCCCTGCTATTTTCACAGCTTGCAAGGAAAAGGAAAAAGATAAACAACAATGAATGAAACTCCTTAACTCATTCAGCACCATAAACTGTCCCCATCTCTGCCGCTTCACGCCAGCTTAAAATTTTCATTTTTGCGGTGTTTCGCGATGTTTGCAGAGCTGTGTGTGTGTTCTGTATTATAGCTGTGGAGACAATGGTGTGGCTCATTTGACAGACACTACATGTAGTCCAACATGGACAAACGTTTTTGTTTCTACACACTGTAGTTTGTAGTTTATTACACCCTAAACATTGCACATTTCCAAGATAATCCAGTCTTTTTACATAGATCGCGAGATAAAATGTGTTATATGCAATAAGCCTGGTTAGGGTTAGGGTTAGGGTTAGGGTTAGGGTTAGGGTTAGGGTTAGGGTTATCCCCTGAAACCCCAAATACGTTTTAACTCAAAACTGTGATTGTGTTTGTCAGGCATGTTTTACGTCTGGTAAAACACAAAACGATAGGTTATGTATATAACCTAGTTATATTAGTATTGGCTGAGCGTCCCGCTCTAGCCTAATGAGATACCCCTTATCTCCTAGTACCTACTGTACACCACCACGAACAACTTTATGCACCCATACCTGACCGGGCCCCGCCCCTATGGAGGCGTAGCCTATAAGACCATGGTCATGGTCACCAAACACCCTTCCTCGCCAAATCTCGTTCCAGTAAAAGATCCCTCAAAAGGGAACTCAGGGCCGCGTAGAGCGGGACGCTCAGCCAATACTAATATAACTAGGTTATATACATAACCTATCGTTATATATCGTATGGCTATCGCGTCCCGCTCTAGCCTAATGAGATATGGGTTAGAGCGGACGCGAGACCCGACAGATGTACCCCCTGAGGACCCGTAAGCCCACATCAAGGGGTGCAGGGAGCCCTGTCACCCCATCCTTCCTAATGAAGGGGGGGCGCAGTCAACTCCACCTGAATGCGAACAAGAGGGAACTAGAACCCCTTGAACACACCGCACAGGCGGAACCACATGTGACTCAACACACCGTGGCCCATACCCACACACTCCTGCTACCCTACCAAAGGACGGGAAGCAGGAAAGGCCACAGACCCCACAACCGCCTGGGAGACAGAACCCCCGGTCATGTCCATGAGGTAAAACCTTACAAAGGGGCCCGGGGAGGACCATGAAGCTGCAGCACAGATGTCCTCCACCGAGGCCCCACCCAGGAGAGCGGCAGAGGCAGCCACCCCACGAGTGGAGTGTGCCCTGACGCCCCCAGGGGGATCCTGCCCAGCCAATGTGTAGCAGAGGGCAATGCCCTCGCACAACCAATGGGACAGGCGCTGTTTCGACAGTGCCTTACCAGCACGAGACCCACCGTAACAGACAAAAAGCTGATCGGTAACCCTGAGGTCCTGAGTACGGCTGAGGTAAATTCCCAAAGCACGGACTGGACATGACAGGTGAAGGCTCGCATCCAACTCACTGGCGTGAGGAGGAGGACGAAACGCCTGAACCACAATATCCCGGGAGCGGAAGGAACTCCGGATATTTTTAGGCACGAAAGCAGGATTAGGTCGCAGAGTGGCACCGCAATCGGCCCGAAAAGACAGGCACTCTGGACGTACCGAGAGAGCACAGAGCTCACCCACGCGTTTAGCGGAAGTGACAGCCAGTAGGAACGCGGTCTTGAAAGACAGCTGTCCCAACGGCGCCTGCTCGAGCGGCTCAATCGGGGCCAAGGACAACCGACCGAGGACCAATTGAAGATCCCAACTCGGAGCCAAGGAGCGTTGCACCGGCTTAACGCGTCGAGCTCCAAGCAGGAAGCGCTTCACAAGAGGGTGGCTGAACAAAACAGTCCCCTCAATTCCCTCATGATAGGAGGATATAGCTGCCGCATTGTCACGTACGTGGGTTGTGCATTATCATTATTGCCATATATTTTAACACCATGTAGCATCAGGGTAATATATTATTTGTGTTGTTCTCTTGTGTGGTGTTGTGTCATCTCCTAATCGCCTGTTTCTGTTCCGCAGATGCCACTCATCTCCCTGATTGGATTGGTGGTTAAAAGAGTGGGAGGTGACACACATCGGGGCGCCTCATTGAATCACTGCCACCGACCAGAGTGGAGTGTGGAGGTGGCCGCTAGTTTGCCACTATTGAGTGGATACTTTTGTAGCCTAATTGTAAAAGCCATTAGCCACTGTGTGTGGGCAATATTATTGTGTTGGTCTTGTCTTCCACTTTTGTGTGCTTCCCTAACAGGTGGGATTATTATTGTATATATTATTGGCCTCTGCGCCATCTCCCTCCATCAAGGGATATATATATACTGTAGTGTTTTATTGCTGGGTGGTTCCCAGGGTTTACCTTTGCTTAATGTTTGTTTGTCTTATTTGTATATTCCCTGTTTGTTCTCCATTACCCTTTGCCCTTTGTTTGTACTATGGGTTTAAATCCCCACTATAATAAATATCATTTCTCCTTTGGGAACAGTGGGTTTCAAGCCCCACTATAATAAATATCATTTCTCCTTTGGGAACAGTGGGTTTCAAGCCCGCTATAATAAATATCATTTACTATTTGGAACAACGCCTTGTGTTTATTTCTTATCTGCTCGGGACTGTGCGTAGTGCACTACTGAAGGGGCTGGTTTTCACATACAGCCCGCTTAAGCTTATATTTTTATATTGTCATTAGACATTGCTATGTGACATGGGGGCTCATTTCCGGTCTTTCATGTCCTTGTGACATGGGGGCTCATTTCCGGTCTTTCATGTCCTTGTGACATGGGGGCTCAATGCCGGTCTTCTGTGTACGTTTGACATAGGGGCTGATGGTGAGAGGTAAGGTGGCGTTGTTTATTAGTATTTATGTATCCATGCCGTGTTTTTGTATAATATTTAACCATTCGTGTATGCTCTTAACCAGATCTCTTTTTTCTACCACATAGGTAACAGGGGGGTCACCTGCCTGGTTAGGGGGAGGGGGGCACGAGTCGTGATTCCGGTGGAGCGCGCAATGAAATCGGTAAGCGACTGAAGATATGTGTAGCCCTCGTCCCGTTAGGGGAGTAGTTTAGCTGGGATAGGCTAGAGTGACACAGGTGATCCTAGTTGAGTGGTTGGAACATTTGTTATTGTTTTCATTAGTAGTAGATGTGGTCAGTTGGATTGTTTTGGTTAGGAGGTATAAATGCAGAATGTGTCTATTATTATTGCGCACGGTCATGGTTGGCTAAGTGAGGATTTTTTTTTTTTTTGGTGTATCATAGTCACGCATAAAGACATATTATGGCTGCGTCAGCGTTTGTTTTGGAGGTCTTTGTAGTGGATCCGTCAGAGGATCATTTGGACGGTTGCACTAAAGCAGAGTTATGCCTTATTGCTAAACATTATAATATTTCTGTGCAAAGTTCCCAGTCCAAGGCTGATTTGAAGGCGGCTGTAATAACTGGGTTAGTGGAGCAACAGGTGTTCAGCACGGCTCGGGGAGTGGTAAGTCATAGTGACTCACTGTTAGTGGACCAAGAGGTTAAAAACACTGGCGATAAATCTCCCTTAGGTGATCTTAGCCCAGAGGGTGGTGCTATTAGGAAAAATGGTAGTACTCCCAGAGCTGAAAGTGAGGGCACGGGCGATTCAGATAAAGAATCCACGTCTTCTGGCCATAAGCGCTCTGGCCTGCGTTTTGCCCGTCTCCAGATGGAGGAGAGAGCGGTTTTGCGCAGGGAGGAGAGAGACAGGGAAGAGAGAGAGAGAGACAGGGATGAGAGAAGGGAGGAGAGAGACAGGCTGGAGAGAAAGGAGATGGAGGAGAGAGCCGGGCTGGAGAGAAAGGAGATGGAGGAGAGAGCCGGGCTGGAGAGAAAGGAGGAGAAAGACAGGGAACTTCAACTGGCCATAGAGAGGCTGAGGTTGGAGGCTGGAGCTGGTAGTGGTAGTGCTACCTCCTCTCCAGATGGGGTTTCCCCGGCTCACTTTAATATCGGCCAGCACGTTTCTCTGGTGCCCATGTTCCGAGAGTCAGAGGTAGAGGCTTATTCTTCTGCTTTTGAGCGGATTGCACATGCTCTGCATTGGCCGGAGGATATGTGGGCGATTTTACTTCAGACCAAACTCACTGGCAAAGCCAGTGCAGCGTGTGCGTCATTAACTATGGATGACAGTCAAAATTATGAGCGAGTGAAGAATGCTGTTTTACGTGTGTATGAGTTGGTTCCCGAAGCATATAGACAGCGTTTTCGCTCGCTCAGAAAATCCCCTTCTCAGACAAATACAGATTTCTCCCGTGAACAGAGGAATCTTTTTGAACGATGGTGCGCGGCGAGTAAGGTGCAGGATCTTGCAGCCATGAGCGAGTTGGTACTCATGGAACAATTTAAAATCTGTATGCCCGAACGAACCGTGGTGTATCTGAATGAACAGAAAGTGTCTACTCTCCAAGACGCTGCTGTTTTGGCGGATGAATTGGCGTTGACGCACAAACATGCTTCTGTGCGTAACGATACTGTGTATGTTAAAGGCGGTGCGTTTCCCTCTCATGAATTACCATTTCGGGGAAATGGCGAGCGAGCGTATCGGCCACGCTCGCCTCCGTCTGACAAGAGACAATGTCATTATTGTAAGAGGCCAGGTCATTTGATGGTGGACTGTCATGCATTACGCGATCGCGATCGGCAGGATACTAAAAGGCCAGCTCAGAAACCAAAGGGGGTGGGGTTGATTAGCACTGTCTCACGCCCAGAGCAGGAGAAACCAGACAGTTGTTTTGAACCTTTTATATTTTCTGGTTTTGTGTCACTGTCGGGTAAAGTCTGTGACCAACGCGAGGTGAGGATCCTTCGTGATACAGGTGGTTCGCAGTCCTTTATTCTGGCGGATGTATTGCCGTTAAATGAGGAGTCGTCTTGTAAATCAAGTGCTATTGTGCGCGGAATAGAAATGGGCTTTACACCCGCTCCGTTACATAGGATACATGTGAGATCAGAACTAGTCACAGGTTGTTTTTCCGTGGCGGTTCGTTCATCTTTTCCGGTAGCCGGAATTGATTTTATCATGGGGAATGATATAGCTGGGGGGAAGGTAATTCCAGTTCTGGAGGTGGTGGACGCCCCAGTGTCTGAGTTTCTGTGCGATGCGTTGATTAAAAGTCACCCAAATGTTTTTCCTATCTGTGCTGTGACTTTGGCTCAGGAGAGACAACGAGCACAGGCGGTGACGCTGCGTGACTCCATCTGTGGCGAGGCTCTCGCTGAGGACAGGTGGCCGTCTAGTGGCGAGATGAAAAGGGGTGTGAGTAGCGTTCAGGGGAAACTGGTAAATCCCAAGTTTTCCGACATGCCGTTGCCTCTAACGCGTCAAGCGTTGATTGACGCTCAGAAAAATGATTCCTCCCTAACAAGTTGTTTTGCGGCAGTAGCCAGCACTACTGATAGTAGGAAACACACCTTCTTAATAGAGGAAGGGGTGTTGATGCGAACTTGTAGCTAGGCCAGGTGTGACAGGCTTAGAGTGTGGGGATGCCTGGAATGTAGTGCACCAGGTTGTATTACCAGTGGAGTGTAGATGTCACGTTTTGATGTTAGCACATGAACATATTTGGTCTGGTCATTTGGGTATTTCAAAGACTTATGACAGAATAGTGCAAAATTTCTTTTGGCCCGGTCTGAAGGCCGATGTGGTAAAATTTTGTAGGACTTGTAGTACATGTCAAATTGTGGGAAAGCCAAATCAGGGGGTTCCTTTAGCTCCCCTGCACCCCATTCCAGCGATAGGGGAACCTTTTGAACATGTGATCATTGACTGTGTTGGCCCCCTGCCTAAGACAAAGGCAGGTCACCAATACATGTTGACTATTATGTGTCTTGCCACCCGTTTCCCAGAGGCAATACCTCTGAGGAAGATTACTGCCCCAGCAATTACCAAGGCATTAAACAAGTTTTTCGCAACTTACGGTTTACCAAAAACCGTGCAAAGTGATCAAGGCTCGAATTTCATGTCTAAGACCTTTAATCAATCCTTACAGGTTTTGGGTATCAGTCACACGGTGTCTAGCGCGTACCATCCTGAATCACAGGGGGCGCTGGAGCGCTGGCACCAGACGCTGAAGGCGATGCTAAAAAAGTTCTGTGTTGATACGGGTTGTGGTTGGGACAAGGGTGTGCCATTTGTACTGTTTGCTATTCGGGATGCTAAACAGGAGTCACTTGGGTTTAGCCCAGCAGAGCTAGTGTTTGGTCACAGTGTGCGTGGTCCATTGAAACTGCTCAAAGAGGGGAGCTCCAGTAGCTCACCGCATATCTCGGCACTATTTCTGCGTCGTGGAAAACCGTGCTACGTCACGGATCTGGTGGACTCCGAGTTCGATTCCCGGACACGCCGTCATTTGCCAGAATGTCTTCCCCTGCTCTATATCCCGTTTCACCCTGTATCTGTCGGTCATGCTTGACCAGAAAAGCGATAAACGCTAAAAAATAAAGTTTTAAAAAAAGAAACTGCTCAAAGAGAAGATGTTGTCTGGTTCTTCTCCTAAATCGACTGTGTTTGATTTTGTCTCCCGGTGCAAGGAGCGTCTCCGCTGTGCGTCCTCGTTGGCTAGGGAGGCCCTCGCCTCTGCCCAGGGGGAGATGATGGTGAGGTTTGACAAGAAGGCGGTGGGGCGGCAGTTCGAGGCTGGCGATGAAGTGCTGGTTTTGCTGCCCATGCCTGGGTCAGCTCTCTCTGCCCGGTTTGCAGGGCCCTATAAGGTGGAGAGGAAAGTATCAGACACCAATTATGTTATATGTACGCCAGAGAGGCGCAGGAAGACACGGTTGTGTCATATTAACATGTTGAAGAAGTATCTCACCCGTGCTGGTGAGTGTGAGCAGGAGGTGCAGTCTGGCAGCCCAGGAGCTGTTCCAGCTGTTTTGTTGACATGTGTTAATCCCCTGCCGGACGATGATTTGAAGGCGTTGTCCGAGGGTCAGCAGACGGGGCGTTTGACTAACTCGGAGTTCATGAGTGAGGTCACTGCTCATCTGTTGTATCTGCCCGAGTCACAGAGTGATGATGTACGTCAACTGTTGTTATCCTATCCTGTGTTGTTGTCTAATGTGCCTTCCAGAACGACTGTCCTGGAGCACGATATTGATGTGGGGGGTGCGACCCCCATTAAACAACACGCATATCGTGTCCGGTGGCGAAGAGGGAGGTGATGAGGAAGGAGGCTGAGTTTCTGATGGATAATGGGATGGTTAAGGATAGCCGTAGTCCCTGGAGCTCTCCTTGCCTTTTAGCTCCTAAGGCTGATGGGTCTCCCCGGTTCTGCACTGATTACAGGAAGGTGAACGCGGTGACGGTGCCTGACTCGTTCCTGTTACCCAGAATGGATGACTGCATTGACAGTATTGGTCCCGCTGTATTTATTACGAAACGCGATCTCTTGAAGGGGTACTGGCAAGTTCCCCTGACAGAGCGAGCATCGGATATTTCGGCGTTCGTTACACCAGACCATTTTTTGCAGTACACCGTTATGGCCTTCGGGATGAGGAACGCACCGGCCACGTTCCAACGTTTGATGCACATGGTGTTGGGGGGTGTGCCTAGGTGTAACGTCTATTTGGACGATGTGGTGGTGTACTCCGATACTTTGGGGGAGCACATTGCTAACTTACGGGTGGTTTTTGCACGCTTGGCGGAGGCTTCGTTGACTCTGAACCTCGCTAAGTGTGAGTTTGGGAAAGCCACGGTGACGTATTTGGGGAAGCAGGTGGGTCACGGACAGGTCCGCCCGGTGGACGCTAAGGTAACAGCGATCCTAGCGTATCCGTCTCCTTCCACGAGTGGATACTTTTGTAGCCTAATTGTAAAAGCCATTAACCACTGTGTGTGGGCAATATTATTGTGTTGGTCTTGTCTTCCACTTTTGTGTGCTTCCCTAACAGGTGGGATTATTATTGTATATATTATTGGCCTCTGCGCCATCTCCCTCCATCAAGGGATATATATATACTGTAGTGTTTTATTGCTGGGTGGTTCCCAGGGTTTACCTTTGCTTAATGTTTGTTTGTCTTATTTGTATATTCCCTGTTTGTTCTCCATTACCCTTTGCCCTTTGTTTGTACTATGGGTTTAAATCCCCACTATAATAAA